>NW_017386020.1:92901-206948 GCF_000237925.1 Schistosoma mansoni | reverse complement strand
TGTTTTTGTGTACTTTATTTATTTTCTTACCTTAACCTGTCTAGTTGACCTCTTAATTTTCATATAAAAATGTCTTAACAAGTATATGTGTGATCAGATTGTTCGAAATGTATTGCGCTAATATATCACATAATTCTGATAAACTTCGTCTTCTCTTTGTATTATTATTATTATTATTATTACTATTATTATTGGTTAAATATCATTATTAATCCCCCCTAAACATGATTCATTCACATCGCATTGATCCCTCCTTATTACGTCTCACTGATTTTTCACACATTTAGTCTTCCACTTGATCGAATTGTAATTGCACTATCATATCTCTCTCACCCTAGCTGACCCATATTTATTCTGATCACAGATCTTAAATTTTCAGATTCAAGTTAACATTCTATATGAGTCATATCAACATTAACAATTTTATTCTATTTGATTTGACATTCCTAAATTTACATGCTTTAAACGATGTACTTTGCCTTTAACCTGGCCACTTTTTCGGATCATTAATTTGGATATATAATTTGTAGAACCTGATGAGAATTTATCGAAAAGAATATTCTTCGTTCAAATATTAGCCTTTTCTTAATATGATTGGGATCTTTAAACGAATAAATGATTATTATAATTACTGATTTTCTGTTAACGTATGAATGATGAAAACGAGTTGTTTATTTATATGAAATTATAAGTATGCTTATTTATATAAATCATAGTTTATAAGTTTATGAATGATCTATTAATATACTTGCCAAGTTTCAATCTCACTCGGAAGATTGTTTTACTGACCACTGAAAGTCATCTATCAGACATTTTATATGCTACACTTAATTTATTAATATGCAAGAATGAATGATCTTCTGTGTAAATGTGAAGTAATTTCTTGAGTTGCTTTTTTTTCTTCTTCTATGTTCTTTACAGAAAAGAAACAACTAAACACTCTAACTTTTTTTCTATTAATCTACTGAGATTTAAGGGTTGTCTATAAATTGTCTTATTTGCTTTATTTATCTAGGAATAGTATTTTCTAATTTAGATAAAGGGATAAAACTCCAGAGAAATCCGATTATAAAAACCATGTCGATGGATGTTGAATATATATAATCTAAAACTTAGTTGTAAATTACTAGCATGCTTTGAAAGCAGTTCGTTTGGATATTTTATTTATTATCAATGTTTAAAAGGATTGAAGTTTATGTATTTACATATGAAATACACTATTTTTATTTTCTAAGTTTGAGTCTTTCAATAGATAATAAGTACTGAAACTGATCAGTCATTTTTTGGCGTATTTGCATCCTGAATGAACTACCCTGATATTAACAGATATTCACAAATACCAAATTCGTCTCCGTTGCTTAAATCAGTGGAGATCTGAACTGAATAGCATATCAGATAATGCGTTAGCGTCCGAAGTGAAACATACCACGTTAGAGTCCCAGTGCTCGCATATCAGTGCTGAGATTCAGGTACATACAGCCAACGAGTGTCAAATAGAGAGAAACAGACTTTTTGAATTACATTACTAGTCGCTATCCAACTTTACCATAATATACTATTTTTATTTGTTAAACATTTTTTAGTAGTTAAATGATAACGATCGATGAGATTCCAATAAATGCAATACCTGAACCACTCATACAACCAATGAATTTTAATTTATTGAATAGAGTGGATCATGACAGAACTCTTCTTGGTGGATTCCAGTACCTCGGTCAATCATTTGTAGAACGACGTTCAAATGAGACTGAAGACGCGTGTTAATGAATAATGTAACACGGCATTCAAATAATGACTTTAGTGAAGTGTGTAGTTTCACTAACCGAGTCTATAAATCAAAGTGGTGAGTTGCTTAAAATCGTTACTCATTGCTTGAAAGTTAACCTCTGAGACTAATTGGCCATGTTTGGTGTGTAGATTTTGAAAAAAATATGATTTTGGAAAACATCAAAAGATTACATAGTAGAATAAACACTGAAGTGATGTAATATTCAAAAAGATTTAATTTATTTCACGATATCTTAATTTTTAAATGTTTTGGTTTTATTTTAAACAAAATTCGTTCTCAAACATGAACTGGAGGGTCACTAAAAACCAGATTGAACTCATAACCGTCTTATGTGCGTTTAAAACGTATCAACAGCAAGATATATAACTAAATCTAGGAAATAGAAGTCTAGAACTGAGTTGGATAACTCAAGTCTATTGAGATTCATTCCAGTGAACTGTATTTCTAATGTGAGATATGGTTATTTGACTGTAAATAGCCATACTATTCACTTCTATTGATTTAGCTCACAGATCACAATTAAAGAGAGTGTAACTAGAAGATTTAATTTTCCAGCTTAGGTACTTATTGTAAATCTATTTAAAGCAGCGTAATACTTTCCATCAATATAACTCAAAGATCTACCTCAACTTCAATTTAGAATTCTTAGTTCCTTCAGAATTATGGAGTGTTTTGTTGACTGATTCACTGACTTAATATCATAAATTATGTTCGAATTAAATCATTTAACAATTAAACTCAATAAACGACCTGGATAATCTCACCTGAGTAGAAAGCATAATTGCATTGATATAATCAAATACTCTACCAAATTCTTTACTGTAGGGTATTAGGAATATTAATTGAGAAAAACCCAACAACGGCATCAGAAATATTATAGCTTTAATAGCTTTCCTATAAAAGAGAGATTTGTGGTATTTTAAAAAAAAACGACAGAGAATTAGTGGTACTAATAGTTTGTATACATATACTGAAAAAAATATGGATCACAGTCATAAATAAAAAAGTCATAACGAATGAAGACTGTAATAAATAAAATAGAAAGGCAGTCGAAGCTGTAAACGTAAGTCACTGAATCTCAACTTGATGATTTCTATTGTAAATACTTTATTTAAATTATAAGCAAAGATGAATAATGGCTAGTAGTGGAATCCAGGACATGCGTTTCGTCCCATTTAGGACTCGTCAGCTGACTGTAACTGCATCCTAGATTTGGCGCATACCCCAGGACTCGAACCCAGTGAACACCAAATCTTGGATGCAGGTACATCCAGCTTACGAGTCCCGAATAAGACGAAACGCGTGTTCTGGATTCTACTGCTAGGCACTATCCATATTTGCTTGTACAGCTTGTGACTTAAGGCAATATCGAGGCAATCCGCGCTAAATGCACATATGTCAACAAGAGACTGATCAATTGCAGTCCTAAACAACAATGAGAAGATAAAAGGAAACAACATCAAGTGAATTTAACTATATTTGAATGTTTTCACAAAATGTTTGAAACCGTTATGACATTGTGTGAAGAAAAACGAATTTCAAAAGTCTAAAACTAACTTTTCAATAGCTTCATCTTCAAAGAACACAACAATTTGATATTCAAATATATTTCAATACATAAATAGTATCAGTATCAGCCTTAGGTCATAAATGTTAACCGTCAATCACTTATAAACCCTTTGATTGAATATACTCTGATGATTTTGAGAAATAAGGATTATTTTTCATTTGTACTGTTTGATATTATTAGGAGGCTTCTACGGATTTCAACATGGGCAATAATGGAAATATGGTTTTGTTATTTAAGTACTTATGTACCAAGCATTACGATATGAGTTTAAATGACACTCCACCTAATTCTATGTAAGCAATCTGGCAATATACTATCACCAGATTATATCTTTAACTAAAACCTAGGTACAATAATCTATGTTTGGTTGTTCGGCTGAATTATTTATTATCTTAAATAACTGAGAATCTACCTTTCATAATCTCATCGACAAACCAAGAAACCGTTTATAACACTCATCCATATATAAATATACATTTTAAAAAAATGTAACATTTACCTAATCTCTTTTATACGTATTGCAGGGGAAGATAAGAAATTACTATCGATACTTTTACGTTGAAAATGTCTGCTAGTTTTCCATCGGTTAATTGAAGAGTTTTTACAAACTTTTTTATTATAATTGTTTGTATGTTTGTTATTGATAATTTTATCTTTCATAATAATTGTTTTATCAGATTTAATTGGTTGAGTTCCTGAAACATTTGAATTTGCAGAAGTGATACTTGCAGCCGCTGAATATAATGAAGCACTTGAAGTTTTCGAAGACGATTTTAGAAATTTTGTTTGCATCTTCTTGCCTGTTGTTACCTGCATACTATCTCCTGCCGTCTTTATCCTTGTAGTTGCTTCTGGGATTGTTTTTAGTGGTATAATTGGTGTTTGAGCATCTAGATTAATTATTTCAGCAGTGATATTTGTTTTGTTATGATTATTACTTTTGGTATTAGCAGTATTAGTGGTAATAATAGAATTGTTATCATTGTTTATTGTTTTAATCCTGTCTTGTTGTATACTAGTCTTATCGTTTAATCGTAATTCAGCCTCAGATTTATTTGCTCTTTCCAAAGCTGTCATCGTTATTGTGGTTATTTTGTTACTTAGTGTAATTGCATTATTCGACAACAACCCTAGTTGACATGTCCCACGTGAACTTTGGCGTTGTAGTTCAATTGTTCTATTATCTTTCGTTTTTCGACTACCCACTATTCCAGTTGGTTGTCTATGAAGTTTTGTCAACAGCATGAATAGTGTGATTGACATAATCAGAAAATTTACCTGAGAATAAGAATTGAAGAGAAAAACCAAAAAGACAATAAGACTGTAATAATAGCTGTACGTGTGATTGTCCTCATTTTTTTCCTTAAAAGTAAAGATTTAACGATTTTAATTTAAACACAAAGTGAATAGGGCTTCTTCGTAGTGCATTTTATTTATACCTTACCTATGTAAAGTCATACATATTTACAAATGATAAGTAAATAGATTTTTGGTGTTTGCTTACCTTATACGAAGTAAATTTCGTTTTACAACAAATCAAAATCAATAAGATGTCTTCTATGATGTCTCCGACTGAGTATATCAATATAAGTCCATACATGATAAAATAAGGGAGAAAAGTACATGTTCGTATCTGTGATAACACTTCTACCGATATTTTCTTCATAAGCTTAATCTGAGACGGAAATGATTTACGTTAAGTACTTTTTCGAAACAAAACAAAATTGTCAAGCATTTTATAAGAATGGGTATGGAAGCGTTGTAACTTCGTGCCGTCATCTGCTAGTTCGCATTACACACTGATGGGTTTTATATAAACGCTTTATTTTGAGCACGAATAATCATTTGCTGCTGTTTGGTCACTGGGTAGTGACAAATGTCATGTGTGTCAGGTCCTTCTTACTTTACATAGAATTCTATCGATCAAGTTGCAATGTGGCCACTAGTCTAGGTGACTCGAAATTGAATGCACTGTGTTGAGATGTAATTTTGATTTTATATTCATCCATCTAATCATCTTCAATAAGTTGATGATTCGTTCTTCACTAAACCGTTTTGGTATTGTTAATATTATAGCGTGTAGTAGAAATTATTGAATTTGAATTTTCTCATAAAGGATAACTATACTAAGAGGAAACAGCTGTTAATTTCTTCCCCATCTTTAATAGTTCCCTAATGAAAGTTGATTGATGATGTGAAATGTTTTTAAACGTACAGTTCCATTTTCACTTTGTGCCCATAAATTTTAACTAGAGTATATACCTTACCGAACGGTTTATAAAAACTGAGAGAAGTGTATGTGCGTCAATTTATTGCCATTTGAATAAATAGGAACTCTCTTTTCAAAAACTAATTATACCACCTGATCTACACCATTGATATTTCCAGTGACTGTAGTGATATGAGTTAGTCAGATGTAAGTTAGTAATTATATGAATTGTTGTCAAAAAAATTCCTAATCTACGTCACGTAGCGTCACTATGGGAGACGTTACTAGTGATTTATTTGGTTTATGGAAGTGCTCATCTTCCAATTAAACATTCAGGCACCAGTTGATCACAAACAGGTATTTATGCCATCTTGTTTATCCTTTACTACTAATAGATATCGATGCACCACAGTTTGGTACAGTCATAAAAATAAATAACCCGTTTTACAATCAACGCCGTTTGATATTAGATAATTACAAATCAATTGTCTTGTAGCACCATAATTTTCAACATTATATTTGATCGTTTTGAACATATCACTCAAATAGCTTTCTATTTCTGTCTTTTACTGCTTTATACACATGTTTGTTGTAAATAATTTTTCCTTCCATTTGTCCTCTATCGACTGGTGATGTGGTTCATTCGTCTTTGATTATTATGTACGAATAACAATCAGTTTTAAAAATAAATAATCCCTTGTCCTATAATTTCCAGTTAGTCCTCAACGTAGTTCTTTGATGAAAGTTTATTAAGTAGTAAGTATATGGTTTAAGCAAATAAATCTCAATCACTATTATTCAACTGATAAATAGCAGATCATTAGATCAATTTATATACTCCTCCTACACTGAATTCGAATTACTACTTTAGAAAAACATCAATGAATTTTATTCCAAGCATATAGATGATAACGATGTAAATAGTTGATGTAAATAGTTTCGGTTTTAAACTCACTGTGATTTCATCACGATTAACTCGTTGGTTTGATTTTTTAACAATTCCTCACTACTTATTAAATACCAACTTAAATGTGTTTTAGAATTTTACAAAATGACATGTATATGTTCCATACATTAGCCATGTTCTCACTATAGATGTAAGTACTGCTATTGAGTTTAGTTGATGCAAAAACATTGTTCACAAAACATCCTTATAATTATGTTTAATGTAATTAGACAAAAAGAAAAAGTATCTCATCCTCTTCAACAATACAAAGTTCAATATAGTTATCTAATGTGTTCAATTTTATTTCAATGAAAAAGATGTCATACAAGAAACTTTACAAAAAAGCATACATTATACAAAGACATTTCTAATTTATACTTGGCTAGATATAAATGATTGCAATCAAAATTCGAATCTTAAAAATACTTTATTTCAGTGGTACTGTTTTTGTTATAATCAGATAGGTAGATTATGTGTATTGAACACTAGAAATAGGGACATATTTTAGATTATAAGCCTTTGTGATTAAAGCATTATGTAAAACTTCAAAATACTTCTGATGATTTTAACTGAAATTTAATTTAAAAGTTGAATTCATGAGTCAATTAAAGCTAGACCACCATGGATAACCTGAAAGCATTGGGTGGCCATTTCGTCTTATCGTGGGACTCCTCAGCAATGAGCATCCACGATCCCTCCTCGCAAGATTCGAAATAAAGACCTATCAGTTTCGCGCACGAGCACTTAACCACTAGACCACTGAGCCGGCATCCAACGGTGGTAATGTCTAACTCCAAACAATCCACGAAATTGAGCAACCGTCCACCATTTTCTTCAGTGAGTTGATCCACATTTAAATGAATATTATTAACGTTGAATGGATATCGATGTAAAACGTTGTGATTTGTAAGTAAAAGTATATTGAATTTCTAAGAACTATTGTTCAGATTTAAGTGACTAGTTTCACAAGAGTTAGGTATGTGAAATTATATATTTATGGAAATGTTAGACAATGAATTTAAATAGTTCCAATGTTTTCAAATAAACAAAAACAACAATTTAATATCGAAATATTCATTCATAATCACTTACTGCAAGTGTAATAAGAATTGATGTGACAACAAGTATCCCTTCAGGGTCAGATGTAGTTGGTTCAGCCCAAAGACTCGATTTATATATAATACATGCAGCAAAAATAATTAAATCAATAGGAATAAAAGAAAAAAAGAGAACATTGTTTATATCATCGTCTTTTAAAGATTATTTGTTTTCAAATAAATAAATTGATGAAACTACTATCCTGTTGGAATCGCCAAAGATTACTGGTATTATATGAGGAGTGAAATGATAACTTTTGTACTATGAAATCTTCAAACTCTGACTCCTTGGACATTCTAATTCATTAAACCTTATACTCCAAACGGAAATGAAATTTGAAATATATAGAAAATGTACTTCACATATTAAATTAAACATAAAAAGCAACGGTATCTATTAATAAATAGGTGACCTATGGATTTCATAACTCCGCCTGTAGCTCCTCTGGGGGTTACTGCCGTTCCCAAGACCGGGTAAAGGAGGAGGGTTAGGCATTGGGTTAGCGACCCCATCCCGTAAAAAACCAACTCGCTAAAAAAACGCTAACCAGAAAAAATTATTCAAACCATTTAACCTCTGCCATGGGAGTTGAAGCAATAATTATGACGTCTCATGATGAAAGCCGGGTTCCTTCGGAAGTCATGAGGCCGATGCACCTTCTTACAACCAGAGCGACAATTTTTATGGGTAAATGGAATGTCCGGACAATGTGGGAAACCGGAAGAGTCTTCCAATATGCTGCAGAAATGAGAAAATACAACCTGGAGGTGCTTGGAATCAGTGGAACATATTGGACGCACGTCGGACAACAACGACTATCTTCAGGGGAACTTCTGTTATACTCCGGTCATGAAGAAGAAAATGCCCCACATACACAAGGAGTGGCATTGATGCTGTCCAGAAAAGCACAAAATGCACTTGTAGGATGGGAATCTCATGGACCAAGTATCATCAAAGCCTCCTTCAAAACAAAGAGAGAGGGCATTACAATGAACGTCATCCAATGCTATGCGCCTACCAACGACTACGATGAAGACGCTTAAGACCAATTCTACGATAGGCTGCAGTCGATCTTCGAAAAGTGCCCAACCGAGGATCTGACCATTCAGATGGGAGATTTCAATGCCAAAGTTGGAAAGGACAACACTGGATACAAAGACGTTATAGCAACTCAGATGCAATTGAGTTTGTTTACATCTAATTCAGCTAAGCCCTTTTGTTAACTTGTTTAATGGACAGTCATTCATACAATAAAAACCTATCTACACCATTGTACTTTTATTATATACGCTTGAACATTGCTTACCGCCTACGCATGTATTCATTCCACTAGCATTATTATTAATCGCTTATTTGATCCGATGATTCATGCTTTTCCACTTATATATATATATATATATATATATATATATATATATATATATATATATATATATATGTACGTTTTTATCCTGTTTACTACTTGCCCTGCTTGCTCTCTGTTCTGCACTACGCTACACCGTACTGTACACGCTTACTCATTCATTCGGCTCTACGGCACTGCACTTTCATGTTTGCTTGACGTGCCTGTAATATTGGATAACTGTGTGTGGTTCAGTAATAAACGCGATCAACCCTTCGTATTCGTCTTCTGATTTATACATCGTTAGAACGTTGTCGAGTAACGGTTATCAAGACGAACAATATACGAAGCTTAGGGATAGTACCGAATATCGACCACCACAACGTCATGGGACGACATGGACTGGGAGAAAGGAACGAAAATGGTGAGAGATTTGCAAACCTATGTGCCTTCAATAAACTGGTCATAGGTGGCACCATATTCCCACACAAAAACATACACAAAGCCACTTAGATTTCACCGGATCACACTACACAAAATCAAATCGACCATATCTGCATCAACAAAAAGTTCAGGAGGACGATGGAGGATGTGAGAACCAGAAGAGGAGCTGATATAGCATCCGATCATCATTTGCTGGTCGCCAAGATGAAACTAAAACTCAAGAAGCAGTGGACAACGGCGCGGACAACATCACAAAAGTTCAATACGGCCTTTCTTCGAGATGCTGACAAACTCAACAAATTCAACATAGCCCTCAGCAACAGGTTCCAGGCCTTTCATGATCTACTCAATGGCGAGGGGACTACCATGGAGAGCAACTGGAAAGGTATCAAAGAGGCAATCGTCTCAACATGTCAGGAAGTTCGGGGCCAAAAAAGCACCATCACAAGGAATGGATCACTGTTGGTACACTGGATAAAATTGAAGAAAGGAGGAACAAGAAAGCATCAATCAATATCAGCCGAACAAGAGCAGAAAAAGCCAAGGCATAAGCCGAATACACAGAGGCAAACAAGCAAGTGAAGAGGAGCATCAGAACCGACAAGTGTAAATATGTGGAAGATTTAGCGATGACAGCGGAAAAGGCTGCAAGAGAGGGAAACATGAGACAACTGTATGATACGACAAAGAAACTTGCTGGAAATCACCGTAAACCAGAAAGACTAGTGAAAATCAAGGAAGGCAAAGTAATCACCGACATTGAAGAACAACGAAACAGGTGGGTAGAACACTTCAAAGAACTCTTGAATCGACCAGCTCCACTGAACCCACCCAACATCAAAGCAGCACCCATAGACCTCCCAATCGATAATGGCCCACCAACAATTGAAGAGATCAGCATGGCCATTAGACAAATCAAGAGAGGCAAAGCAGTGGGACCAGACATTATCCCGGCAGAGGCAGTGAAAGAAAATGTAACAGCAACTGCCAAGATACTCCACATCCTCTTCAGTAAGATTTGGGATGAAGAACAAGTACCAATAGACTAGAAAAAGACTTCTGATCAAGATACCAAAGAAAGGCGATCTCAGCAAGTGCGATAACTACAGAGGCATCACTCTTCTCTCAATACCAGGAAAAGTCTTCAACAGAGTATTGTTAAACAAGATGAAGGATTCTGTAGACGCCCAACTTCGAGATCAACAAGCTGGATTTCGTAAGGATAGATCGTGTACAGATCAAATCTCAACTCTGCGGATCATTGTGGAACAATCAATCGAATGGAATTCATCACTCTACATCAACTTCATTGACCACGAGAAAGCATTTGATAGCGTGGACAGGACAACACTATGGAGGCTTCTTCGACACTACGGTGTGCCTGAGAAGATAGTCAATATCATACGGAATTCCTATGATGGATTAAAATGCAAGATTGTTCATAGAGGACAACTCACTGACTCGTTTGAGGTAAAGACCGGTGTCAGGCAAGGTTGCTTACTCTCACCCTTTCTTTTTCTCCTGGTGATCGACTGGATCATGAAGACGTCAACATCTGGAGGTAAGCACGGAATACAGTGGACAGGTAGGATGCAGCTTAACGATTTAGACTTCGCGGATGATCTGGCTCTTCTATCACAAACGCAACAACAAATGCAGGAGAAAAGGACCAGTGTAGCAGCAGCAGTAGGTCTCAATATAAACAAAGGGAAAAGCAAGACTCTCTGATACAATACAATATGCACCAATCCAATTACACTTGAAGGAGAAGCTTTGGAGGATGTGAAAACCTTTACATATCTGGGCAGCATCATTGATGAACACGGTGGATCAGATGCAGATGTGAGGGCGCGGATCGGCAAAGCAAGAGCAGCATACTTACAACTGAAGAACATCTGGAGCTCAAAACAATTGCCAACCAACACCAAGGTCAACACAAATGTCAAGACAGTTCTACTGTATGGGGCGGAGACGTGGAGAACTACGAAAGCCATCATCCATATGATACAAGTGTTTATTAACAATTGTCTACGCAAAATACTTCGGATCCGTTGGCCAGACTTTATCAGCAACAAGTTATTGTGGGAGACAACAAACCAGATTCCAGCAGAGGAAGAAATCAGGAAGAAGCGCTGAATGTGGATTGGGCACACTTTGAGGAAATCACCCAATCGTGTCACAAGACAAGCCCTCACATGGAATCCTGAAGGTCAAAGGAGAAGAGGAAGACCAAAGAACACATTACGCCGAGAAATAGAGGCAGACATGAGAAGAATGAACAAGAACTGGATAGAACTAGAAAAGAAGGCCCAGGACAGAGTGGGTTGGAGAATGCTGGTCGGCGGCCTATGCTCCATTGGGAGTAACAGGCGTAAATAAGTAAGTAAGTAAGGGATTTCATAATTTTTTATGGTAAAATGATTTAGTTGATAATTGACTAAATAAAGTTAGTTGACTACAATGAGTTATCTTCTCGATTTTCCTAAGATGATTTATATGAATTCTAATTGATCAAAGTATTTTTGGAAGTTAGTTTCTAAAGACGATTTCTAGGAACTACCAATGACTCCTAATATTAAATAATACAAAGTAGTAATTTTGCCAAAATTAACTATGATATAACTGTTTTAGCTGTAAAGTTTTGATCCTTTCAATCTTGTGACGGGAATACTAGTTTATCTGGTAGCTGCCCTAACGTTTTTCTGAGAAATCGATTTGGCCAAATTAGAATTAAACGTTTTTATTTATGTACAGTGTTTTCGAAAGGTCATTCAGAAGAAAACATGTAAGTCACAACAAAGCTACTACGTTTGTAAAATAATATTGCAAAGTCCCTATGTGAACATGAATATGAATGAGTTAACGTTTTAAGATGTTTTGCTATTAAAGTTACCACAAAACCTTATGTATATTGCAGATATAGAGTAGGTAATCTTCTAAAGATATTCTGATTTTCTCGAGCTATTTTTCTATACGAATTGAATATATCTGACTGTCTACTGTTAAGCTTATTCAATATTATATCTAATCGAAAAATACTATAATATAAGCCATTAAAAACTATACAAAGCGTTACGAATTCTGCCGTTATTAGCAATAACATTCGATATAGAGTTAAATGACGTTTCTACTGTTAGGTTTCATTTTATTCTTTTTTGAGTAAATAAGCGATTGTTAAACATGTTACACAGAGTTATGGATATTTCTCAAAGTTGCTTGAACAATTCAAATCTAGGGGACCTGAAATGTTTTTTATACATGCGGTTGTATCATAAATCTTAACATACAGCAGGTTGACTTATCTTATCTAATAATACAAATGTTGTGTTGCAGTCAGTGTTTCAACTATAAGACAAAGAAATTCTTCAATATCCTTCTTTCAGTGTCGTAAACAAATGTGTTATTCGGTGAAAGTGCAGGCGTTTTCTCATAATGTTCAAAGAGTTAAATAAGATGTTTGAATAATGTTTGGTTTTACACCTTTCCATTAGAGATGTAATGTTTGTTGGTTGATTGATTATCTTGACAATCAAACAGAACCAGTTTCTCGTGATCAAGTTCTTAATTAATTTGTAGGAGGGTAACATTGTCTTTCAATATTTAAGGATTTTTATTTAATATGATAAGTAACAAATTGATTACAGAAGTATTTTTTAAAAAGAGTTGGATAGTGGGTCGTAGTGGAATCCAATATGTGCGTTTTTTCCTACTTGGAACTCTTCAGCTAAATGTACGTGCATTCAAGAGTTGATGTTTATCATGAAAATCAAACCCAGTACCATTCGCTTCGAATGCCATAGCGTTATCAACTTAGCTCCTGAGTCCAGAAACCACTGCCTTGTGCAGTGGGGTGAAGTCCAATTCCCATATATTGGTTATTTGAATCTTCCCATTGCTGTTTAAGACCGTACTTGAGAAGCGCTTATGACCTAATGGAAATATCGAGGATATCGGAATAGGATTCATGTGTGTCAAACAGAGTCTGATCAATTTTAGTCCTAGAAAACAAATCAAATATTCAAATATTTAATATATATGGAGATTACATAAGTCTTTTCACTAAAGTTTTGCTTTTTGCATAACGTATGCTGCTAAAATAAACTTGAAAATAAATTTTTGAGAAACACCTCTTTCAACCAAGTGGTGGCATGTCTTTAGTTTGGAATTATTTGGCTTGTCTTGGTCAAAATAATATTTAGTGTACAGCCTTAAATGTTTTGAGAGATCCTAAAAGGACTATAATTTCCTCAAGACTGGAAATATGAGCTCTTTATGAGTACTAACTTGCATGAAATATATGTTAAAGACTCTTTACTGTTTGGCTCGAAATAATAATATCTCTATATATTATAAATGGATATTAGGAAAAACAAATAAAATAGGTTACTGTATATGTCCTAATTTCACTGATTTGGCAATTGCCCATGAACACGTCAATGCAGCTGGAATACCTACAAAATTAAACAAAACAAGTGAAATAAATTACTAAAACTGTAGTGAAATATACCAGATATTTTAGAGTAGAGAAGTTTAATTGAGACATCATTTCATTTTAATCAGACATATGAAACTACTTTTGACGTTTCATGACTGCTGATTACCGTGTAAATACACGGTTTAATCTTAATATTGTATCTATAAGTGTCAATATGCAGGAATCTTACAAACCAATAGAGGACAGGATCTTAATCACTCAACTATACAACCAAGAACACTATGATTTAGCTTATTGGATGTTGTCTGGGATTAGGTATAAGAGAAATGATTCAGTTTCATGTTAACAGTTATTCTGGCACAGTTATAATTTCCTTATTATGTGAAAGAGCTTTAGCATTATCTATCGTAATTGAAATTGATAACTCGAAAGCCTAAAGTTTTAAAACATCATGATATTTTAACTACAACACTGTTGAAAAACACATCAAATAACTTACCCCAACCAATGATACTATAACAAGTGAAACGAAACCTTCTAACAATAAATGTTAGGAATAAAATATTCATTAAATGTATTCCTTCAATAAGCATCCAACTATAAACTGCTATCATTCCAAAAGCCAAAACACATGTTAATATATTATTAACAACTTGTGAATGTAACTGGAAAAGAGAATATCAGAATGTAGTATATTTTTAGGTGAATGATTCATCGTGATAAATACTAAATAAAAAATCATAAAAGAGTACAATTTATTATTAGAATAAGATCTATCAACTTACCACCAACTAGATTTGTGATGAAATTCAGGAAGCACCTAAATAGTTTTCTCGTCTTAGTTTCGCGTCCCTCAAAATCCAACCAGGAATCGTGCGGTGAGAGCGTTAGCACCTAATCACAGAACTTGGATTAAATAGTTTACATTTTTGACTACAATCAATGTACAATAGTGCACAATATTATCCAAGAGCAATGGTGAGTAACAGTTTTACTTCTTACGTCGTCAAAATTCACACAACATTGGTGTTCTACTAGAACCATGAGATTCTTCTCCAAGACAGTAACCTGTATCTATATTATTGCCGTTAATACATTGAGAAACCTGTAGAAATCCTCTAGTTTGCAGGAAATTTTTCATCGCAGGTTGAAAACTCACTAACTGTGTACAACATTATTTATTATGCATACAGGATTAAAACAATGTGACTGGAAAAATTGTGTTAAGAGTAACAGGTAATATACACATGTTTCAATAATTAAAAACCGAGCATAAAGAATAAAATCTTCAAAATAGAAATAATCTATCATATTTCGAGGTTGCTCATCAGCTGCAAACGATCTAAAGTTGAAATTAGTTATATTCTTATAAATAAAATTTCATATATATTAAACAATTCGAATTAGTTTGAAACTACATTGATTACGGATAAGAAACCTGATTATGAGATACTGGATATTTAATGAGATAGATAAGATTAATGAGTGTTCATCTGTTGAAAACAGTCATACAAATGTGGTGTGTGCTACTTATATCAACATTAGTAGTATATAACGATAGTCAGGGATAGAATTTCTGTCAGAAGAAGGTTAAGAAGATAGAGAAGAAAAGAACGGAAACCGAAAGTAATTAGTATGGAAATGAAGGAACAGTGAAGTCTGAGACGATTGATTAACATTTGCAAAGGAACAGTCAAGTTTGAGACAATTGATTGATATTTTGAAAATGAAGTATTTACTGTATGATTCTGAGATCTCACTAAGAGATTCTGTATTTTGTGCTCAAATACACTTTATTGTCTCCATTCATGTTCTCGTTCACTACGCAGAAAGCATAATGATACCACAATAGATTTTAAGCGAAGTAAGTAAATAAATAAAATGAACTATTAAATAAAATAGATCTTTTCTTTCATTACGGTATAAAAAGTATTTAAACGCTCATCTTTCTACTTTTAGCTCAAAATCTTATGTTTGGTGTTATTGATATGTAACAATGCCTGCATGTTGGATATTTAAAAAGAACTATTCTTCATTTTATAAGGAAAACCCTCTTCATAGTTGGCAGATATCCCTGAAAGATCAATTCACATGTTAGTATTTTTATTTTCGCTATTAATCAAATTCAGAATAAATATTCAAGTGGAAAGTTATGACCTGAAATGTGAAACCGCCTCATTAACGAATTAATCTGATGTTTTACAACATAACATTCATGAATTGAATTTTAAAGTGTCAATCAATAAACTCTCGCCAAGTTGTTCAAATATAGAATTTTCATCAAGAGGTTTGAATATGATGGATTTGATCGTATATGAAATGGTTGGTGTACATTAGAGTAATAAAGTTGAAAACCGGCACACAATATTCTATTTCATACATTCACAAATATAAAATAAGAACTACTGACAAAACTCATCCTACTTGTTTGTTTGTTAGTTTATTAATGAATTGATTTTGATTAAACAATAATTATTTTTGAACATTTAAAGGGGGTTTCAATTTCTGTATAGGCAATGCTTCAATAAAAACCTTCTTTATAACAACATAATGAATGGTTGACATAAATAAATAAACAAATAAACAACTGAATATCATAAACAGATAAAAATACTTTTATATATATACATATGTCAATTAAAATATTATCCACTTAAAGAAATAAAGTGAGTTTATAACTAATATAATAAAATCTATTTATCATAATGATAATGGTATCCTTATTGATGATTTTGTTTATTTTTGTGATACACATAACTGTTTATTACTTTCTTTCTTCTTCTGAAAGAAAACAACATAATTTTATACATTGATAGTTTAACATTATGTAATTGTATGTCATTGACTAATGTATAGTTATTAATGTAAATATTTGAACCTTACAATCAACACTTTCATATCAGTTGATTAGATATAGTTTATAAATTATGATAAAATTAATTAGTTTATCACTACTCTCCCAATAATCAACGTTTGAAGATTGTAGATTAAAAAGATAGGTTCAAAAAAAACTTATCAAAAACAATAATTATAATGTCCATGTGAGATTTAGTTGGAAATCCGATGGGAACGTAATAATACTGCCCGACATACCGTATTCTCATTTGTGACTGGTTTCAAGAGGAATTTACTGGAGTTCTAGTGAGAATAAGTGACTAGTGGAGTTCAATCTAGTCTATTGTGAGATAGTAACTCACTGAAGACAATGGTGGATGTGTAGGTCAATTTCGTGGATCGGTTGAAGTTAGACATTAACATCGTTGGATGCCAGCCGGTTCAGTAGTCGAGAGGTTAAGCGTTCGCAAGCGCGAGACCGATAGGTCGGGGTCGTGGATGCGCACCACTGAGGAGTCCAAAAACAGGACGAAACAACCGTCCAGTTCTTCCAGGTTTTCCATGGTAGTCTAACATCGATTGACTCATGATCTCAATTATTAAATTATATAATTTCAACTTGATTAAATTATACCTAATTGTCGATATTTGTAATTAAACCTGTTTGCTATTAATACATTTCATTAGGTTCTTTATCCTACTACAAAGTTAATTGGAATATCTCTAAAGTGACATACTTTATAAATATGTTATACATTACCAGTAAAATTGATATTATTAAAATGATCATTTCAGATCAAGTAAATGCAGTAATACTGAAAAGATATCTTTCAATACAAGTGTATTTTTATTTTCTTAATATGATTGAAGTTTATTTTAGTGCCTTGTGATGTGATAGAATCCACAAATGTGCAGTTTATATTTACGTATAAATATTTTCCTAATTTATCAGTGTTCATAACTGAAATGTGAAATGGCTAGTAACAATGTAAAACTTAATTTTTTTCGGTTTCAATCAAAAGAAATTATAAAAAACTAATTACATATTAATTTGAAAAAGATGATTTTTACTTTAGTAACTTAATTTAATAAATCAGTTTAATAAATTGAAATGATGAAGTGATTGCTATGCTTTAAAAATTTTGGTTAACTGTCAAATGTTATTTATCTGTTCAAGTTTGAACAGTGAATAGTTGTTTTTAATTATTGTCAACTAGGAATCAACGCTGTATACAAGAAATCTCATTAGAACAAAGTCTAAGACATACAAGTTACTCATGAAATGTGATACATTTAAACTACTGTACAAAAATGTAATAGTTTATATTTTTATAAGTCACTTTATAATTCAAAAATTATCATTTAAACATTTTAATGAGAATTAATGATCAGTAGAATTCATCAATGTCTAAAATAATAATATGTCTCTACTTTTACAAACCACCTGTAGCAAACATTAACCACTACATACTTAACTGAACAAAGAAATCTCAATTACTAGAATGGTTACAATATCCATAGTTCTTGGGGTTCGCATTCCAAGTCAGTGAATACAAGTACTTAATAGTTGAAATCATGAGTCATTTGAAGGTAGACAACCATGGAAAACCTGGAAGCACTGGATGGCCGTTTCGTCCTATTGTGGGACTCCTCAGCAGTGTGCCTCCACAATCCCTCCTCGCGAGCTAGATTCGAACCTAGGACCTACCAGTCTCGAGCTAGAGCACTTACCCACTGGACCACTGAGCCGGCATCCAACGGTGTTAATGTCTAACCTGAGGAGCCCTATAATAGGACGAAACGGGCGTCCAGTGCTTCCAGGTTTTCCATGGTGGTCTAGCTTCAATTGATTCATGATTTCAACTATTAAAATACTGAAATCTCCACAAAACTCCTTCTGAATATAAGTTCATGATGAAAAATTATTTTTAAAGTTAATTAACCTTTATAAATCACAATATTGAATATTTAATTAGTGATAATATTATAATTATTTTTCTTAACTAGATAATATAACAATAAACATATTTTGTTCCAATCTATATTGATATATAAACCATATGGTACACAGTTATATATTAAATAGGATTATAAAGTTATTACCATAGACTTGTAAAATAAACTAATTTACTTTTATTCTGTTATGATGAATACAAACCAAGTTCACTTTCACATGATCTTATATGTTAATACAATCAAAATAAAGAAAAAAGTTGTTTAAAAGTTTTATTATGTATTTGGATAATGTAAGATAAAAAAAAATATTGAAGTAGTCAATAATTTTAGCTTTTAAAAAACAAAGAATAATCATGTAATTAACATTGAACTGATAATAGGTGATTTAAGGTAGTCAACACAAATATTTGCAATTAGATTTCATACCAAATTGACAATAGTCAACAAGGTGTATCAGTAATCTAAAAGGAAATGATGTTCCCTAATGAATCTGAACTGTAGTTACTCAGTTTTATAGTCCAAGAAGTTATTATTAAACAATTCGGGATACTGAGATAATTACAATAATTAATCACTAGGTAGAAATTATTCAGTTTATATGTGGCTAGGAAACCTTTCTTAATATAGATGCTACCTTGTAACTGATGAACTAGCTGATGGCCATCTTGTTCCAGTAAATCGCTTCATTAGTCTTGAAAGTGAAAAAGACTCGGCTCAAGTCCCAGTGTGAACATCAATACTTGGATGCACGTAAATGCAGTTGACAAGTCCTAATTTAAGACGAAATGTATCACCTTAATTCAACCACTAGTCACTATTCACTTTTAGGATGGGAAGTTTATGAACATTGTTCCACGTGAAATTTGTTTGCACCACAAACTAAGCTAAAAAATAATAAGCACTATACAGTTTTTTCTTTAATTTAAATGAGTGATCAATCCAAAAGACATTTCATGATCCAAATCTTCGTACAACCTACTATATATGCTATAGCAGCTCAGATACAATTGAGTTTGTTTACATATATTTGGCTAAGCCCTTTTGTTAACTTACTCTTAACGGACAGTCATTAGTACAACAACAACATATCTATACTATTGTACTTTTATTATATACGCCTGTGTATTGCTTACTGCCTATGCATGTATTCATTCCGCTAGCCTTACTATTAATTGCCTAATTGATTTGATGATTCATGCTTCTCCAGTTGTATATACATGTACATCTTAATCCTGTTCTCTGCTTGGCACTGCACTGTACTGTACTCGCTCATTCGACTCTTACGCTCACTCGCCTGCTTTATGGCACTACTTTTTCATGCTTGCTTAACGTGCCTGTAATTTTGGACATTTGTGTGTGGTCCAATGATAAACGCAACCAACCCTTCGTATTCACCTTCTGATTTATACACCGTTGGAACGTTGACGAGTAACAGTCATTAGGACGAACAATATACGAAGTTTAGGGATAATATCGAATATCGACCACCACAATACCGTCTTAAATACAACCATGTGAAAGATAGGTTAGCGTGACTGGCCAATTCAGTGAATAGTTACCAGTTCACCTACTTTTTTAAAGTTAGGTATTTAGGTCAATCGACCAAGCCGCGACTTCTCTGCATTTGGAGCACATGCAAACAGAACCGAGGTTCTCAGGAATTCACAAGGTCGATGCCCACCTTGACAGCCAGAGCAACAATTAATATAGAAACATGGGTTTCCATACAACGTGGGAGACTTGCAGAACAAGTCAAATAGCTACATCTTGATGGTGCTCGGAAATAATGAGACCCATTGTACTCAAGCTAGACAGAAAATATTAGATTTAGGAGTGACACTGTTGTACTCTGGTTATGAGGAAGGTAATTCCCCAAACACAAAAAAAATTCCACTGATGTTGTCCAAAGAAGTAAGAAAGCATTTACGGGATTGGAATTCCATGGATCCAGGATCATCAAAACATCCTTAAAAACAAAGGAGAGAATCTCAGTAAATGTCATCCAGTACTATGTGCCCACCAGCGAAAGACAGGAAGATGAAAAAGATCAGTTTTATTAGAGGCAAAAGTTAATCGTAGAGAAATGCCTGGGAAAGTACCTGGCCATCCTGATGGTGTAGTGGACACTAACCACAGAAAGCACCATCATGGTGAATGGATCTCTATAGAAACCCTGGACAGAGTGTTGTTGAACTGAATGAAATATTTAACGGACACTCAACTTCGAGATCAACAGGATGGATTCCGTTAGGATGGGTCATGTCCAGACCATCAAAAAACACCACGGATCATTGTTGACTAATCAATGATATGGGACTCGTCACTTTGCATCAAATTCCTTCACTATGAGAAAGGATTTGAATTTGTGAACTCAAGAACCCTATGAAACATTTTCGACAATACAATATTCCTGAGAAGATCGTTAACAACAAACGAGATTCATACGATGGACTACACTTCGAGGTCGTTCCTGTGGGACAGGTCACAGATACATTCCAAGTGGAGACCGGTGTCAGGCTGCTCAAACTTGCCCTTTCTCTTCCTTCTGGTGGTCAATTGAATTATGAAAACCAACACATCTCAGAGAGGTACAGAATACAATGGACAACTTGGATGGGGCTAGATGATTTGGACTTTGCAAATCCCCAACCTAGTTCTTCTAATCCATACACAGCAACAAATGCAGGTGAAAACAGTCAGTGTAACAGCAACGTCTGTAAATTTAGGCCTCAACATACACAAGGAAAAAGCAAATGTGAAGGCACGGGTTGACAAAGCGAAGTCTGTATTCCTACATTTGAAGAGCAATAAGAACTCAAAACAACTGTCAGACAACAACAAAGTCAGAATTTTCAACACAGCCGTCAAGACATTTATCTTTATTGTACAGAGCTGAAACTTGGAGAAATATGGAATGGTGGTCTGCTTAAACATCCAGGCTCCCTGTTCTTACAATTTATAAGTTTCAGCAACCTATCTAATTTTGTTTGTTTTAATGCATCGTTATGGCTATTAATCGCACAACCTATTCAGGTGCGTTTCTGAAAAGTGTACAACCTTTTGCTGCAAAGGTTACAAAATGCCTAATTAGAGATACGGTGATTAGTGGCAATATGCAGCAAAAAGAATGTACATTATTCAAATGTCGATTGACTAGACTGCTAACTTTTAACTGGCGATTACTCAGTATTTATCGTCAGGATCGATGAAGAAGTAAGGAACCGAAAGTTGCTAAAATACATTTTGCTGAGAATTCTATATTGTACCGACAATAAAATATTGAATAAAGCTAATACTAATAAAAATAAATAAATAGATAAAACAAGCATCATCAAAAAAATGTAGGAATTCATACACTATTTTCTACTAAAGGTACTCCAGATTCAGATCTCCCCTATATCAGCTGCATATTGACATTAAATTTTACTCCAGTGTAAAAGTATGTCGAATTCTATTTATAGTTTGGAACTATTACAGACTGCAGTTAATGAGAACAAAATGCAATTAAATGATTTCAGTTTATTTTACAGTTAAAATTGTTACCCTTAATATTTGCTTATTAATAAAACTGAACTTTGTGATCCAAGTAAACAAACACAATTACTTTGTAATCCAAAAATTATAAGCAAAATGTCATTAAACAAATGTTTATTGTTTTCAATCGACTGTTTAGAACACTTTATAAAAAAACTATACATAAGTTATTCAGAAACACAAGATCTTTCTCAGTCATTATCAACATTTTATGTAATATGTATTATATCCAATAATATTTGGAAACTTATCCATCATTTTCAGTGAAGATGAATAATGGCTTACAGTGGAATAAAGGATGCACTTTCAGTCCTGATTGGGACTCGTCAGCTGAATGTAAATGCATCCCAGAGTTGATATTCACTCCGGGACTCGAACCCAGTGCCGTTTGCTTCAAACACCATTGCGTTATCCACTTAGATACTGAGTCCTGATATTCACTTGCTTGTGCAATGGGGTGAAGTTTAAATTCACTTGGTATTGTTTACTTGATTCTTCCCATTGATGTTTAGGACTGCAATTGATCAGTCTTTTATGAGCATATGTGCATACTGTATGTATTGCTTCGATATTGCCTCAATTCACAAGCATTATAAATAAACAATACCAAGTGAATTTATCCATCATTTATTTTGTTTTTCTCTTTTTGAACTCTTAGAAAGAGAAATTTAACAGTAACAAAAATTTTTCTAAGGTTAGTGGATCATCAGATATAATAATGTTTATTATGAATATATTTTCCTTCTTTTAATACAATTGTCATCATATGTTCTTCAATTATTAACTCGCTCAATAAGGGACAAATCCATTAAGAACATACTGTGAGATGAAAGTAGAAAAAGTGTGAATGACAGTGTACCATTAACTGTGTGTGTGTGTGTATGTGTTTGAATAATGACATCATGTATGAATGGAATAATAATAATCTGATGAGATATATTTATAGAATATTAAAATGAGATTGGAAATATACATATTGTAGAGTTTATATTGACTTATAACTGAATAAATAGTTAATTAGAATAAAGGCAACAATAAATGAAGACAACTTAGTGAGATTTTGAATAGAATGAAAGAGAAACCACAAGGTCATAAGATGTATAATAACTGCAGAAATGTCCAAAAGGAAAAAAAAAATAAATTCAACATCTCCAAAAGCAATTAATTTTCCAATATTTTGTACCCATCTTTCTCTTCTTCTTATCTTTATATGTATATATCACTTTCCTTTTAGCACTAATGGAGACAATTCTTGATTTATTCAGTAGAGACGTTTTATTTTTGCATACTAGATAACATTTTGTTTTTATTTCCATTCAATATGAATAATAAGAAAAGGAAAAGTAGTATAATCATTATTGATTATTATTATTATTTGTTTCTTTCCTTTGATCAGTGTAAATAAACAACTAATCTAAATATAATATTGGTTTCAAAATATATCTATTATACTTTTTGAAAAGAGAGTTGTTTAACAATCATATAAGGGATAACAAAGATTCTAATGTCAAACTGTAAACATTACGTTGCAACAATTGAATGTTCACATATTAAAATGAACAGTAACTGTTTAAATCTGCTTTATCTTCACTTATTCAACTTGTGTTAACTTGTAAATAATAATTTATTCTTAGAAAAATCAATTTATGGTCTGTAGTGAAACTGCCAAGTATTTAATGATGGTCTAACAGCAATCATATCATAAATTTAATTAAAAAAATATGATGAAACATTGAAAATTTATTATCTTTAATCCATACAAGTATTGTAGTGAACAAGAACACGAGTGGAGACAATCGAATGTATTTAGCACCACATTACAAAATATCTCATTAAATTCTGATAACCATACAGTCAACAGTTAATTTGTAAAATAACAATCAATTGTCTCAATTTGACTGTTTCTTCTGAAAATATTCATCCATAGTCTCCTATTATAATTGTTCATGCATTTTCGTACCAATTACGTGCCGTTATCGTTCTCTCCTTATCGCTCTCCTACTGAATTACATTCAATGCCAGACCATCACCATATACTACTTATGTGGATATCAGTAACCCATACCACAGTATTATGAATATTATAACTGTTACTTATTATTATTAAATGAATCAACTATTCATTGTTGAATAAATTCAACAATGATCAAGTGAAATATTAGTAAGGATATTTTTTAAGATCATCAATATTAACTAAATATCAATAAATTACATATTAATATCATAACTAAGAATACAAGTTGATGGTTATATAACATTTACCATACAAAGTAGGCTGTATTGATATGGAGTAGAATAGTTTATCACGTATATATATATTTCATAGTCGTTATATGATTTCACTTAAACAGTAATAAACTAACTAAAAGGGTAGGTTAAATTTTACAAAAAAGAAAAGTAAATTAAAATTAGTAGGAAACCTTTACATATCTCTATGGAATTTCACAAAGAGTAATAACTTCTCTAAAACCTAACTTCATTCAATATTGTTTGTTTGAATCTTCCCATCGATGTGTTAGGACTGCAACTGGTCAGTCTCTAATTGGCATATGTGCATACTGTGCGTATTGCCTCGATATAGCCTTAATTCACAAGCATGGTAAGCAAAGATGGATAGTGGCTAGCAGTGGAATCCAGTTTGACGCGCGTTTCGTCTTATTTGGGACTCGTCAGCTGGATGTACCTGCATCTCAGGGTTGATGTTCACTCTGTGACTCGAACCCAGTACCCTCGCTTCAAACGCCATCGCGTTATCCACTCTGCCATTGAGTCCTGATAGCCACTTGCTTGTGCAATGGGGTGAAGTATAAATTCACTCAGTATTGTTTGTTTGAATCTTCCCATCGATGTGTTAGGACTGCAACTGGTCAGTCTCTAAAACTTGTTTCATTTTAATACTGTTATGAAAGATAAAACATGTAAAAGTTTTTGTTTTCAGAAATTCTGAATTATATTACTAAATATATTGAGTGATTATTTTAGTGGTACAATTAAATTATCCGTTTAGTATTATGAATGTTTATGAAATTAGGAAAGAAAATTAAAGATGATCTTCTATTGCATTGATATTAGTTAACTCAAATATCAGAAATTAGATTGAATTCGAAACCATTTTGTAAAGTTATGTTAACTTATCAAACACTCTATTAGTTTAAGATTAAATAATAACGATCCTATGAAGGTTGATATACAAATTGAAGAGGTACACGATTTAAAGAATATTCGATTTATACAATATATTTTTTTAAAATGTATATTTAACTTGAACTAATCCACGAAGTTGCGCCACCATCCACTATTGTCATCAGTGAGTTAATATCTCACAACAAACCCGGTTGGACTCCACTAGTCATGGCTTCTCAGTGTAACTCCAGAAAATACCTCTTGGAGACCATCACTAGTGAGTATATGATGAATATAATCTCTGATTATATTTAGCTTAGTTGAAGTCACTCAAACTTTCACATGCGATTGAAAAGAGAATATGAAGAACTTGAATATGTTTTCATATGAGTCACAAATTGACTTAATTAAAATGCATTGATTTTGTTCAACTGTACTGAAAAAAAATGACAGAAGGTGTATTCAATCAAATCTTACTACATTTCAGTTATCATGCGTCTAGATGATTTAAAGAACTGCTATATGAAGAACTGATATCATTTTTTTAACATGTTAAAATTAAATGAATTTCCTTTATATCCAAACTTACCAAGGTAGTTGTATTTATTAAAGCTAGACAAATCCATGAAGAAGCACGTAATAGTATGGCAATCATCAAATGAGTATGAATATTATTACGTACACATTTTAGTGACCTGTAGAATAGATAAAAGTAACCATCAAACATAACAGCAAATATTTTACATTCACGTAAATTCAATAATCCCATGTGAAATAATAATAAACATCAATAATTAGATAGTGGCTTATTTAGAGCACTAAAGTTACGAGAGGTTTAAATAAATTTTTTGATATACAGATAACCTTTTTGAGACTTTAATTATTTAGAGTTATTATGGTTCGTAATTCGAACTGAGTTCGAACCTCGTGAGGCGGGATCGTGGATGCGCGCTGCTGAGAGTCTCACAATAGAACGAAACGGCCGTCCAGTGCTTCCAGGTTTTCCATGGTGGTCTAGCTGCAATTGATTCATGATCTCAACTATTAAAATTACTATAATATCTACAAAACTCTTTCTGATATTAATCAACATATGTTCACTAGTGACTGGCTTCAAGAGGAATTTACTGGAGTTCTAGTGAGAAGCAGTGACTGGTGGAGTTCAACCAGGTCTGTAGTGAGATAGTAACTCACTGAACAAATTGGTGGATGTGTCCCTCAGTTTCGTGGATCGGTTGAAGTTAGACATTAGAATCGTTGGATGCCGGTTCAGTGGTCTAGTGGTTAAGCGCTAGCGCGTGAACCAGTAGGTCCTGGGTTCGAATCTAGCTCGCGAGGCGCGATCGTGGAGGCGCACTGCTGAGGAGTCCCACAATAGGACAAAACGGCTGTCCAGTGCTTCCAGGTTTTCCATGGTGGTCTAGCTTCAATTGACTCATGATCTCGACTATTAAACTGACTTCATTTAGACAGCCATTAAATACTAAAAACTACGGTTTGGCTATTTTATCGTCGTTCGAAATTCTACCACTAATCATCCGCTACATTATGTGAGATAGAAAACTAAGCTTCCAGTCTTCACGCTGATAGTTCCTTTACACCACGAATCAACTTCTTATATTCTACGTTTACAATACATTCATGATAATACGATCCATATATATTATTCAATGCTATTATTGGACACTTCTCTCATTTTCAACATGATCGAACTCAATCGATCGGTAGAACATGCAGAATTCAACTCAACACCAGCCACTAATGAGAACAAAGCAAGTTATTAATAGGTTCCCATTTAAAATACTATATAATACTTATCGTTTACATTTAATGTCTTAAGATTTTCTTCAAGCCATTATCGCCTTACCATTAGTAAACTGATTTTATCTCATTATAATAAAAGAATAACTTAACCTGAGCAATTAAATAAATTTTTAGCTCTCAATAACTGATTACTTTTATTCCAGTCACTTAGGGATACAAATAAATAGAACAAAAACTACTTATATGAGGATCATTTTTTCAATATTTTAGTAGAAGTTAATTAACGTCTAATGATATAAAGTATACTCTTTTATTATCTTTTATTAGAGGTTCAAGATTAAGTTGCCATGTTTAAAATATGATGCTGACTATTAGAATCTTCATGAGTACTTTATAAAGAAAGACCAAATATAGTAACTTATGAAATCGATAAGAAAGTGTTGTTTGTGTGACCATCAAGCATAAATAATGTCTTTTAAAACTAAAGGTATGTCAGTTATCTTCTTGTTCGAGTCCCGACCGTTGCTGCTACCTTGACGTGGTGGTCGGGCTTGCCTATCGTGATGAATCAATCGAGCTATACTGGCTGGAACAATCAGTCCTCAAGGTCCTACCATGCCAGGCAGGTCGGTTGAAGAGCGGTGAGACTAAAAGCAGCAATCTCAAGGTCCGAAGGCGAAGTCGTACTGCTGACTGTACAGAGGTGTGACAGCAGTAAGGTGTTTCCTTCAGACAACCAGCATGACAGCGATGCTGCCTTTCCACAAGGAGGGGTGGGGTTAGAAAATGTCGACCCTAAAAATGCACACCTCGGCTTATCCCACGGATATCCGTCTCCGGCGGTAAGGTCCTTTGAAGAACGGAACTAACATAAAAGTTACCCACAAAAAGGCCGTGTGTGACCGACCTCAAGCAGTTGCCCCTCGGGCACTGCGGTCACGCTCTCAGGTCATTAAGACCACTTCAAACCCAATTTCCTTTTCAGGCACCCCTAGAATAACCCTTCCACGGTGTGGGCGACCGGGCGACCCGTTGGCTAGTTCTCGTGGACTTGCAGGTGTAGGCATAGCACTAAGTACAAGGGCAGAACAGGCACTACTAGAATGGATCCCCGTTAACAGTCGCCTGTGTGCTGTCCGGCTAAATGGCTCCGTAAGAACTCGGAAGGATAGGGACACACGTCGTTACCTTTTCGTCGTTTCTGCCTACGCTCCCACTGACTGCAGCCATGATGAAGTGAAAGATGACTTTTACAGAAAGCTCTCTGAGCTTCTTCAGAAAGCTAAGCGCTCAGACATAGTAGTCGTAGCGGGTGACTTTAATGCCCAGGTAGGCAGCTTAAATCAAACAGAAAGACATTTAGGTGGGTGTTTTAGTATTCCGGCTCAACGAACCGATAATGGTGATCGTCTGTTGCAACTATGCTCAGACAATCGTTTATTTTTGGCAAGCACTAATTTTAAACATAAGGAGAGATATCGTCTAACATGGCGACCACCTGCACCAAGCCAACGATGGACTCAAATAGACCATATTGTCATCAGTCATCGTTGGAGAGGCTCAATAGAAGATTGTCGCTCGTATTGGAATACTTGTTTAGACTCTGATCACGCTTTAATACGAGCGCGCATTTGTCTGCGCCTCAATGGACGCAGGAAAACTACACTAAGAAGACCCATTAGGATTGAACTGGAGGACGAGAAAGCCAAATGCGAATTCCAGAAACAACTGAGTTCACATCTAGGCAGTTCTGTAAACGAGACTGACCCAGATGCTGCTTGGAAAGACACACGAACAGCTGTGGAAACAGCAGTAACATCTATTAGTTATTTAAACCATAGGGCTCCAAAAAACCAGTGGATTTCTTCTAAGTCTATTTCACTGATAGATTCGCGTAAACTCATCCCATCAGGCTCTGAACATCACGAAGAGCGTAAACAAATTAGATCTAGGTTAACTAAAAGTCTAAGGAACGATCATGAGCAGTGGTGGGCAACGAAAGCAAAAGAGATGGAAAAGGCAGCGGCTGTAGGCAACACCAGGCAACTATTCAGACTAATAAAAGAAACCGGAATTAAGAAGTCAAGTGTAAGTGAGACAATCTCGGAAAAAGACGGAACCCCTATCTGCTCTCAACCCAAACGTTTAGAACGATGGGCGGAACACTTTAAGGAGCAGTTTATCTGGCCTTCAGCTACTGCACAACTACCCACTATTCCCAGAAAACCTGAATGGAACATTGAAGTAGGCCCCCCGACCCTACTTGAAGTTCAAAAGGCTATAAGTAATCTGAAACGAGGAAGAGCAGCTGGTCCAGATGGATTGTCTCCAGAGGTCTTTAAATATGGCGGCCCAATTTTAGCGACTAGGTTGACTAATATTCTGGCTAAAATCTGGGAGACGGACGTAATCCCATCTGACTGGTCACAATCTCTGATTGTCCCAATACATAAGAAGGGGCCAAAATCATCCTGTGATAACCATAGAGGGATTAGTCTCACTAACATAGCATCTAAAATACTTGCCTCAATAATTATCGGGCACCTAACTAAGACTCGTGAACTGCAAACACGAGAAAATCAGGCTGGCTTCAGACCTGGTCGTGGCTGTATCGACCACATATTCACCATTCGTCAAGTTTTAGAGCACAGGCATGCTTATCGACGTCCGACAATGATAGTTTTTCTTGACTTGAAAGCAGCATTTGACTCTGTAGACTGAGAGGCTCTGTGGCAGTGTCTGTCATTAAAAGGTGTACCTGAGAAGTACATAAACCTTGTGAAGGCTCTTTACTCGAACACTACCAGTCGAGTGAGAGCTTATGGCGAACTGTCATATGATTTTACAACCTCAAGTGGTGTCCGTCAAGGCTGTCCACTATCTCCATTTTTGTTTAACTTCATTATAGACTTGTTGCTGGAAATTACACTCTCGTCGACTGAATTTTCAGGAATTGATCTTCTACCAGGAGGTTCACTTATCGACTTAGAATACGCAGATGACATAGTCCTGTTTAGTGAAGACGCTGGCAAAATGCAGAGTCTTCTGTTAGAAATGAGTAATAATGCCAGGATGTTTGGGATGCGTTTCTCCCCATCCAAATGTAAATTATTACTCCAGGACTGGCCTGCGTCAACACCTGAACTAAGGATAGGGAGCGAAATAGTCTAACGCGTCGACAACTTCACTTATCTTGGAAGTCTGATCAGCCCTTATGAGTTGGTGTCTGACGAAATCTTAGCACGGATTCAAAAAGCTCGTTTAGCTTTTGCCAACTTACGTCACCTATGGCGAAGACGAGATATCCGTCTATCAATTAAGGGACGAGTATACTGCGCAGCAGTTCGCTCTATTCTACTTTACGGCTGCGGAACATGGCCATTAAGAGTAGAAGATACTCGTAGGTTACTAGTATTTGACCACAAATGCCTTAGAAATATTGCTCACATCTGCTGCGATAACCGGGTAAGTAATAGTAAGGTTAGACACAGGGTATTAGGAAATGATGGTAAATCAGTTGATGAGGTCATGAATCTTCATCGACTGAGATGGTTGGACCACGTGTTACGTATGCCTGAACACCGATTACCACAACGCGCTATGCTGACTAGTGTAGGGGATGGTTGGAAGAGAGTTAGGGGCGGCCAAACCAAAACATGGCATCAGTGCTTGAAGTCACAAACTTCTAGTCTGAGCCATGTTGGCAGATGCAGACTACCTGGTTGGGGTCCGCGTGACTATCGTAACCAATGGTTGGAGACTCTGGGTGACATGGCCTAGAACTGATCACAATGGCGTAGGTGTATACACTCTTTATCTTCCCTTAAACCTTGAGATTAAAATTGCTTCATAACATTTTTTCCTTCCTATACTATGTCTTTATATACAACCTATCTTTTATATATTACCACCACTAAATTAACTATTTCTATGAATCTGGTGTTCATCTTGTCGTGCTAACGAGGTATGGCAACTTGGACCCGATGCATCTGTGTGCCTGGTCCTACGTTGTAGCTGAGCGACTGACTGTTCGAGTAAACCTTTTGTTGAGAATGATAAACAGTAAAGTTTGTTTCTTTGTTCGGTTGTTCAAATGTTAGTCACATTGAAACTATGGAAGTGTTAACAAACCAAATAATGATCCAGCCCATAGTTTAAAGATATGTGGAAGGATTTAAAGATTTGCTAATCCGTTTACCAGAACTAACCAGATGATAGCTACACAAAGCAAAAGCTTTTAGACGGAAAATGACCAGCATTTATTTGGCGATACAGTAAATAATTATACTTGGATTAAAGAATTCAAAATTAAAAGACAACAAGAAAACTAATTTTACTATAATTACATTCTTAAAAATCGAAAACTCAATCCATCTGAATGGTTGATAGCTTACAAAAAATTAAATGGTATCATTTTCATTATGAATATGACTTAATTTCATGTGGGGAGCACAGATACACTAGAAATGTATTTTGATGCCAGTCAACTGCTATCAGTTAACTAAACTGGTTTATTTTTTATTGAGATCATACACCGATTGATGTTAATCCACCATTAAAAACCTGGAAGCACTGGACGGCTGGGACTCCCGAACAGTTCACACCCACGTTCCCGCGAGTGGGATAAACTAATGATGTCAGTTGACTAAACTAATTTAATTTATTTTGTATAATTGGTTCTACTTGAAATGAAACTCCTTTATAATAAAATGCTATGATGTTCTCAGTTTGCTCCTGATTATTACGATTCTAATTTTATCATTTATATGAGATTTTACTTGTTCGTTGCAGACAAAATGTTAGATAATTGATTGATTCAGATAGTTTCAGAAACAATGGTGAGGGATAAACGCATTATATATTTAGATTTACTTTTAAAGATAGCTAAGTATGTCCATACAATAGCTTGGATATTCAAATGAAGCTCATGAAATAGTTTTGGTGGATTCTTAAAAGAAATAGTTGTTTTGTCGTTTTTTGTCCTGAAGCACTGATTTGTGCGACATACATTTAATCAGAAGTCATAAAATCTTGGTTTTATAAACTTTAAAGTGTACCTTCAAATTTCCTGCTGATTGTGTTAACACAGTGGTTCTAGCACCGTTTCCGATTTTCTAAACATTCCACAATATTCTCCGAATTCAGACTATCTAGATAAACTATGTTTGGACGTTTCATGACTTTTTAATCGTCCAAGTACAGTCCGTCGTCTTATAAAAATTTTGAGATTTGTGAAAAAAGTGCTCAAAGTGCTAAGATCTTATGAGTTTAGATGCTAATTTAATATGATGATCAAATCACAGGCTAGGAATTCGTAGATAATAATTGCTCTACGTGAAGACGAATAATGATATATCAAGTATTTTGTTATTATTATGGCTTCTTTCTAAAAAGTCTAAATCACTTAAAAGGATTTGTTTTTCATTAATGTTTTATTTTCATAACAAAATAATTACTTATACTTTAGTTTAAAACTGAAGTTCATCCACCAGATCTATTTCTTAATATATCAAATTGAATTGTAAACAGTATTTTTTTTCAACTCTGAAAATAAACATAATGTTACTTACCGAAAATATTGAAATATGAAAATTCCACTAATAACACTTATCATAGATATAATATAACCGATTAGAAAGCATAAAAAGATGAAGAATTCATCACTTAACTAAAAAAAAAAAGAAAAGAAATCAAAATTAAAGGAAACAAAATTAGGTTTTAAGTTATTTATAAGCATAATTATCACTTAAACAAACTTGTTCAAGCATAAATATCACAGGGTAAAGTACTGATTATTATTTAGAAATCGCTTATGTACATACATATTCTGTAATGATTTAAAAAAGGTATGAAATGTATAACGTCATAGTAACGGAAAGAAAACGCTAAAGATCCTTCAACAGAATTTGAATGGGCAATTTGTATTTTAACCTCTATTCAAATCTCTTGTTAACAATATTTTATATTATTCCGTCTTCTTTGTAGGGGCTTTTGTTATGTGAACCTGGCTAAAGATGTATTTTTTATTACTTAATTTACTGTTGCATTTTGCAGGACTATTGACAACAAAGTCATGTTTGACTAAACTCAAGGTTCAGTGTATGACTGTTAACCTTTGACTGTCTGCTTAGAAAGGTTGTCGGAATCTTTGCAAATGAACATCTGATCCCTTATTGTTGAGAATATTTTTATCCACTCTTAGGTATCAAACTAATTTTTGCTAACTATTCTTTTCGTTGGTATCAATACCAAGGTTTGACTTAATAGTCTAAACATTTGTTAATTAGATTTCGCTTATTAATTTACTCTAAAGAAATGGCTTACATAAGTCATGAAACTTGAGAAATACAATTTTTGTCATTGGGGTATAACAAAAATACATTTATTTTATTCCTTTTGTTGTTTAGTGCGTTAGTTTGTGCTCAAGAAACCGTTGATTCTATAGCAAAGGATGTATCGTTTAAGGTATTTTATAATTTTGCTACATTTTATTCTCCATATTTTGATATACTTGAATAAGATATTTTTATCATAATTATTCCTTATTTATCTACATTAGTTATTTAGTACACTAATATTCATGGGTATAGTCGGAGAATTTCATCGTTTTTCTCTGTTACCATGTACATAGTTTGCGTAAATTATGATTATTTTTTTATTATTAGCTAATTATATTCTATGCGTTTCGTGTTTTCATTTGTTCTTCACAAATGTTATATTGTACATTATTAGTGTTTAAAAAAAAGAAATCATTTAATGATTAGAACATTTGTACAATCTGGTTGAATGAACAACCATTTTTAGTTAAAGAAATTCAACTTAGAAACGTATTCATTTATGGTATCCAATTATGTTGAGTTTAATAATATGATCAGTAATAGTAATTTATTGATAAATGTCTTTTTAGTTCGATATTAACTAAACATCTATATTATAATATCATTTGATTTAATCGAATGTAATTGTATCCCAGTAGATAAAGTGATCCAATTTTCCCTTTTAAATTCGTTCAATGCATTCAATTGTCTTTACAGTAAATCAAGAACAGTCAAAGAGTTCTTTCCAATTACTTATGAAATAGCTAGCAAAATGGTGAGAGTTCCCACACTAGATAGCAATAATTGTTTGATGCTCCAGGTTTTTGTCGGTTTTTTAAGTAAACCAGACCGTGATATGGAACTTCATACTATAAACTAAACCCAGGGTTTTGATAGTGGCTAACGGAGGAATTTAGGTCTCGGGTTTTGTTCTATTTGGGAGTCGTCATGTGGATTTTCCGTTCATAGCTAAGTTGACAACGCATCTGGGTATTTGAAACGAAAGGTAATGTAGTGGACGCTACTAACAAGGATCTTTGTAAGCAGTGTGTAGTGGAACGTGAAACCTAAGTTGTAACAGTTTTCAAACAGAGTGACAAGTTTCAGTGTACCGAAAGCGTGGCGTCAGCAGAATAATCGAAGGCCAGTCGAGAAGACATTTCAGACTGCAGAACACACTGAAATATGCAAATGGAGGATCGGGAGCTACGTTTCTGTATTGTCAGTACTTTGTAACTTCTCGCGTTAATTGCAATTATCTTGCTTAACGGTAGTATTTACAAGTCTCGATATGAACATCAATACAGGTGCAGGTTAATTCGGACGATGAGTCCTGAGTAGGAAGAAACGCTCGTAATGCTTTCTAATCATTTATCGAGATGAAATGTAGCTGCTAATGAATGAATGATGAATATGATTTCCTAAATTTTTGAGATTTAATAACTTGGTTAAATTTCAAAGTTATTGTCAGTTCATTCAATCTAACCGTTTATTCAAAATGTAACTGTTAATCAGCGTAGAAATGAAAAAGTAATTCATAATTTAGAGGTAAAATATATTTACATCTATCCGTCTAATCTTTGCACTTGTGTTGATTGCATACAAGAAGACTCTGAATAGAAAAATTAATTTGGGGTCTAGACCATATTAAGTAGCAGTTACTAGTCTATGAAATAGAATATTTTTTTATTAAACGTCGATTAACCATGTCGATTCTCAGGTTAAAAACTTACTAGTTTAGTGTGACATCAATTTGTTCAAAGCAAAACAATATGAATATTTAAACAGTCAAAATCAAAAATCAATCCATTATCATTTGAGCAAATGTACACAACTAGTCTAACTATTACACTTATGCCTACTAAGTTGGTATGAAACTGTGAGACCATACTTTTAGCTGAGTGTGTTACTTTCCTATGGTAGTCAGTATGATAATCGCTCGACATAATATTTCGTCCAGTAAAAGACTATTATTTTTATTATTTATTTAAACACATAAATATTGGTACAAGGAAGCACCAGATACATATGCGCCTCACAAATCATATTCGATTTGCTTGAGACCTGTGATACTTCCCAGGTGCCCAAACTGAAGCAGGTGGTTTTCTTAAGGGCCCACACCCGGAGCCTTTGGCCGAAAGATCTGATCCACAAGGCAGTGGAGCATCGTGAGGAGATGCAGTCCCATGGTAGCCGGTAATCAACGATTGATTCGTACGCCATTTGTTCCCTCAGGATCGTGGAGCCCATGTGCACCATTGGTTTGGAATCAGGGTTTTCCAACTCCCCTAGGTGGACTCGCCTTGTCCACCAACCCGGTTAAAGCGCCGGACATTCGCTTTTCGTCCTCTCAATTTCGTGAAGAACCCCCCTGCCACGAGAAGGCAGTGAGTAGGACTTCCCTGGCAGAGTCTATATATTCGCTGGCCATGTGAGAGCATTTGGATAGGGAGAGCGGAGTCTCCCCACTATCGGCCGTACCAGGGCTTTTGGGGGCTACTTTAATATAGCGTTTATTCCGTATGGTATTCCCCATATGAATTTAGCATGAATTTCGTTCACTATGATTTAAAGGACAGGTTTTTGTAGTAAATCTGTGTGCTTCACCTATATGTCATAATTTTTAAGTAAACACGAAGTGTAAGCATAATCATCATAGAAAAGATGAGTCTGCTATCGGAGGATCAACAGAACCTACATTTGTCAACAGCTTTTTGTTTTTCCTGTTGTAACAATCAAACTCCTAGCGGTTTCCTGTTGCAGGTATTCTGTAACCTCATTGGTACTGCAAAGTACAGATTAAACAATAGTGACCAATTTATAGGTACTACTCCGATTCGATCTACTTTTGATTTTTCATTAGCTGAACATGTCTTATTTCTACGATGATGTAACTACGGCGACTAAAAACGTGAGAGATTGCATCATCGATGTCATTTTTTTCAATAGAAATGCTGACAAACGAAGTGAAAGATTTTCCAGCACTTCAGAACAATTTACTCAGTAGCTGAGTGGATAATTTGGTGGCGTTTGAAGCGAACGGTACTGGGTCCGAGTCCCAGCGTGAACATCAGCTCTGAGATGCAGGTACATCCAGCTGACGAGTCCCAAACAGGACGAAACGCGCGTCAAACTGGATTCCACTGCTAGCCACTATTCATATTTGCTTATAATGCTTGTGAATTAAGGCAGTATTGAGGCAATACACATAGTGTGCACATATGCCAATAAGAGACTGATTAATTGCAGTCCTAAACATCAATGGGCAGATTCAAGCAAGCAATACCCAATGAATTTAATACTTCGACTCAGTTAACTGGCTTAAAAAATAAATAGATGTGCATTCACAAGCGTACTTAATGTTGTGGAACAGATTGTATAGATCACAGAAAACAAGGTTTCTCGAAGCGCATCACTGAGCATTATCTTACAGCTTAGTAAAGTCAGGCAATAGCTCAATTCTTAATCATATTGTAAACAGAGGTTTACTTATTGCAGCCTGGTCTCTGTACATAATAGTGGTGTGATCAATCTGTGATCTTACCGTAGACTTTCATCTTCGATAATCTATTGTTACCATTCCTTCACTATTTCTTCATGAATAGTAATCAGCTAAGGTTAAGAAATTCGATCATTATGATACTCATAGTTACCAAATGAACAATTATCTCTCTTCGAAAAATATTCTAATTATGTCTTCATTAGTCGTTAGATCGTTACGTAACTTCCATTTTAGAATTGATGGAACCAAACAATTTATTAATAGGTTCTCAATATTCTTTAAAAAAATGTCAATGAAAGACAATTTTCGTAAAATGAAATTCATTTGATATATGAAAGGACATTTCGAAAGAATTGTTATAAGCATTAGGTACATTATAGCAACGCATCTTCAGTTACTAGTACATAGTAGATTACAATTGCGCTATTATTCTTTGAGTTGTTTCTGTCTTAATGTTGATAGACTCGGTAAAGGGTTCACGATGTATTTTGTAAGTGATTACTTATGTGATTCGACTGAATCGTAGACTAGTATTCATGTTATGTTTGGATATGATTGTATTTATTTGAGTACGTCACATAACTCTAAATAAAATAAGATGACGTCCTTATTTATTTCAATCAATTACGATTATTCATTGATGTAGCAACTTCAAGAATGAGCGGTTGACAGCTCAACCTATACGAATATTCTTTATTGACCAAAAGCAGTCATTACTGCTGACATCAATTAATAATTTTTTATATTGAGATCACAAATCAATACAAAAAGGGCTGAGCATTCATTTTGTTCCAATGTTGGACATTTTATACGAGGACGAAACAGATATTCAGTACCTTCTGATTTTTAATGAATTTTTAACTGGAATTGATTTTATTAGAATCATGAACTGATATAAGTTAGACCACCATTGAAAACCTGGAAGCACCAGAAGGCCGTTGAATCCCGACTCAGTGGTCTAGAGGTTAAAAGTTTTCTCGTGAGACTAAAGGTCATAGGTTGAATTTCTTTATATCTGTTCGTGGATGAGCACTGCCGAGGAGTCCTATATTATCAAGAAACTGTCATCCAGTGATCCCAAGGTTTCTATAATGATCTACCTTAGATTGACTCATAATTTCAATGAAATTCAACTGAATCCACAACCCGTTAGTAACAATCAAATCGGTCTATCGTCATCTCAATAATATTCTACAATCTTTATAAACTTTCTACTGAGAACAATCATTTATTTATTCCACATATGTTATAGTGAATTGAATTTTTCTACCATAATGTTCAATCCTAAGGTATTGTGCAAAAATAGATAATATTTTAAGTATATTTCTCAAAATAATTTCAAATTTATAATTAAATTTATTCTTGTTATTATTAGTGTCAACTGAAAAAAGAAATTTACTCTAATTATTATTATTTTTTCTTTCTTTCTTTACACTGAATAGTTTTCTTTCTTTCTTTCATCAAACTGATTATCAGATTGTTTTCTTTTCTTTTTTTTTTCTTTTTTCTTTTTGAAAAGTGAAAGTGTTTTTGTTTTTTAAATTTTAGTCATCCAATGAGTTCCTTTTTATTTGGGTTTCATTTATTCAATCATTAGAAGTAATTATTAAGTAAAAAAATTATTCTTTATTACATTTACATTGATTAAAAGAAATGAATTGAGAAAATATCATAATGATCCAGTATTATATGAATATTTCAAAAAGTTGTAGTGTAGTTAAGTTTTGATTCAGTTTACGAAACAGCTAATTTTAATGTATATTAGTAAAGATTTACAACTCACTAATCTTTTCTGGTATATAAACCTGCTGAGTGAATTACCCTGACAATAGCATTTAGTCACAATACGTTGTAATGTTAGATTATGGCCAGTAGTACAATTCAGAATGTCTGTTTCATCCTATTGAAGACCCAACTTCAACTGGATTTATCTTCACCCCGGTTTTGATCTGCAGTCTGAGGTTCAAATTTGTAGCATATCATTTTAAAACGTCAAGACATTATTTATTCAGTTTCAAATAAATTGAACATTGGGTAAAAAGTTAATAATAAATATATCTTTCGTTATATCCCAATGAGTAGAAAAACTGTATTTCTGACTTTTAATGACCTAATGTCAGCCACTCTTCAGAAAGATCCAACTTTCGTAGAGCGAAAAGCCAAATACTACGTAGGAACATTAACTGTTAAGCCTAAATAAAGTACTCATAAATCATGATTCGTTATAGGTAGAAGGACTAAACCAGATGGGGATATCTGGCCAATAACTTTATTGTATTGATTAATTCACTTCCTTCTCTCAATCACACTTAGAACGCATTTTCGAGACGTTGAGGAATGTGATCACTTTTGCTCGGCATATCCATTTTTAAATTTAATAAATAATAGGGTAATAAACATTTAACAATAATGAATAGCTAACAATCAATAATAACTTGTGTATACGTTTATCAAGAATTATTCTTACTGGATAAATAATGGTACACGCTGAATAATCAGCGAATTCAGCCCAACTTCCATTTGTCAAACATTCACGAAAAGAGTCATCTATAAAAATAAGCAAAACAGAAACAAACTAATAATAATCAGTAATATTAAGAATAAAATAAGTTCGTTTAAACAGTTGTCTATAATCAAATTTAACAATAAATAAGTTTAAATTCAGATGGTTTATTAAGTAAGTGATAAAAATATAAGTCTAACACATCAGCTATTAGTACTATCTTACTTCCAATAATACTACTTGGTTGGTGAAAAGAGACAGTCGATGGAAAATGATTTTCAACTATCTTCATCAAGGCACACCTGTAATATTAGAGCACTTGGTCTATGTTATAAGCTGTAAATGTTCGCCAAAAGTGTCATATTGAAAGACGTAACCGTATAGCTATGTGATCCACAAAACTTCTTCCATAGGATTTAAATTTCTTCACAATTATTTCGCTCATTAATAAGAAAATTCATATTGTGTAGTCTTCGAATGATAGCAGACATTTAATGTAACCGCTAAATTAATTCCCTCAATATCACAGTATGTATTGTTTATTGTTGATTAATTGTAGCACAGCAGTTTAATCAGCCTAATTATAGAAGAAAATGTTAACAGACAGCATCAAACATTTGGATGTCTTAAAGAGCTCTTCAGTAAAAACCAATTACAGTGACGTGTAGAATAGTATCCCGCAAGGGTTTGAAGCGATAATTATTTAGTTTGAGTTCAAATACGAATATCAGAGATGAAGCGCAGCCTCGTCTGATTTCTGGCTCCTGAAGAAAATGAAACATGTGTCTTGAATTACACTGGTGTTTACAATCCAAAAATCGAAAAACTGCGTATTTACAGACATTATTGTGATGTTCCCCCAATGAGTTCATATATTAACAAACACTAATCAACTTCAACAACAGGAAATGAATAATGACATTAGTATTAAAAATGATGTTTGTGACCATTTTCGAACGTTTTCTAGTTAAGTAAATATCAGGCAGGGATTCAGTTTAGAATTTTGTTTATTTTAGGCTTCAAATGTTGTAGTCAAAACTATGATAGTAAATAAAGCAATTACTGTAACTATATCAATGTTCATGTAGTAGATTAAGTTTATTCTTAATTAGACTATATATATATATACTAGTAATAAAATCGTGCTTAGTATTGGTTTTATAATAGGATGGTATGTTATCACATATGACTGAAAATAATATCGACCATTTAATTGAGTAACTGAAAAGAACATATGGTAATTACCATCATCAAACTAATTATCTGTAAAAATGGAAAATATTTAATGCAACGGTTTCTAAACAAGACAATAAATAATGGGGGTATTAACGAAGTATTATGATAAAAGTACAGTGCTTCCAGGTTTTCAATGGTGGTCTAACATTGATCCATTCAAAATATCATTCTAAAAGTTATTTTGTCATTAGTCAAATAACCATTAAGAGGAAAATATTGAAATCACCTGTAATTAGAGTGAAAAAAAATTTAGAAAACCTTTTAAAATGTGAATTACGTCGAAAATCCGTTACAAATGATTCTCGTATGGTCTAATCCGATAACTAGCGAAAACGGCTTGTACTAACACTTATTAATTGTAAATTCTAAGTTTTAATATGTGTGTTACGATGACTTCAGTTATATCCATGAAGTGAATTTGATAAGATTTGGTGGACCACTCCGAAAACTTTGTTCAGGCTCACTTAATTTCCTTTCAACCATATGAGTGAGGATAACACTTAATCGGCCGTAAATGTCCTTTACTGAACCCGTGTGTATGGGGTTTAGAGATACAATGACGGGCTTACTGAGCTTTACATCCAGTATAACTGCTTTCACAGGAACTATTCAATTATTAAACATATTTGGATGTAATGAAATCAAGGTGACTGTCTTTATTGATAGTATCTATCATTGGATAATTCTAAGAACGATTTAGCATTAGTAAATATCTTCTGTACAGCCTTTCTCAACCTCTGAGTTAGCATTTTTCAGGCTGTCATTTTTGAACAGTAACTTCAAGAGGAGTAAATACTTCGTGGGACTTGCTATCTGACCTATATCTTTCTCACTCATGTTTTTCTCAATGAGTTTAAAAAGAGCTCGTTCTTACTCAGAAGTTCACCGGGAATATCACAATTCATCTTCGATGGTGTCGTCGGAGCTAATCACTCAAACTTGGTGAGTCGAGATGTTCATCAGGTTTTTTTTTATCTGAGTGATACATAACTGTAGATATGGTTATATTTTTCCGACTATTGATTTTCTACATATACTTCTTTTCAATGCTCTATCCTACGTTCTTTTAATCGAATACCTGAAAATAATGTTCGTTCTTACCCAAGAGTAAGTGTTGAATGAATGTTATATAATATGTTTTGTCTTTGATTTTGAGAACTACGAAAGGACCACTTACATTACGGTTCTATATTAAATAAGGCCGAACAGATCAGTGGTAATGTTTGAGGCTACGAAGCCGCCTGACGAGAGTTTGAGTCTCACAGAGAGCATCAGTTTCTCTTCAAGACTCCAAGTACTACTTCAATTGCACGGCTTTCTGTCAACTATCGTTACCCATCTAGCATCAATATAATTGTATTCCCATAGTCTATATTAGTAAACACATGAATATATTTTTATTCATTTCTAAAAAGTATATGTATTTCACTATCCTAAAAGGGTAATCTCCTTATTGAAAAGATTTATTCAATAAGAATAATGTAGTTATTTGATATGATAATCCAAATATTGTTGTTATCATTTGTAATTCCGTTTTTTATCTCTATAAATAATTATCCGTTTACAATCCACCATAAAATATCTAACTAATAGCTAAATAGATTAAACATTCAGCTAATCTATCCTCTTCATTAGTTGTAACATTTTAACATTTTGCAATCTTATTTGCTTATGAACTGTAATTATTCAAATAGACGTTTGTATTAGACCGGTTAAAAGTTAGATTTAAAACTTGACTACCAACCAACATAGATATAATCTTTATAAATAAGCTTATTGTAACACATTTATTATCAGGCAGATCTACATCTTTGATATTCCAATACGCAGAAATAACTAAATTTAAAGAAAAAAAAGGCAAAAGTTTAAATTTCATATCAATTTAATTTTAATTAGTTATTTATTCATTCTTTTTGAAGAAGCTACTTAAGTTGTGAAACATCTGAAATTATGATTTCTTCACATGGGGATATCATAAATATATCGATATTTAAAGATTCTACTGACTGATCAATTTATTCAAAATTATCAAGTCAACCCTCAATCATAATAATTATAAATTTCCATCTATTTGTCTTTTCTTCTTCTTTATATTGTCATTTATATTTATATATACTTGAGCCCAGTATTGAAACAGAAATACAGTGTTCTCGTTATTCAAAGAGAAATTGGATTTACAATATTTTATAAGGTAGTTGTCAGTTTACAGCATTTTCTGTTATTGAACATCACGTGATCTTGCGTGCTTGATTACTATCTCTAAAAATCTTAACAGTATTCAATCCTCAACGTATATATCTTACTTAGTTATCGAATCAGTATCAGTTAGTAAACCATAGGAAGATTAGCCGTTTTATTCGATATAAATATGTTCTCACTTTTATCGATTTTCTGTTTCCGTAATTATCTATACTAATTCTGATCTACTTTACTCATCAGCCTTGAGTAACAAGGCTTATTAGAGTAGGTAACAGAATTATTACGCTAACACTGATATTATGTCGTCGTATCATTAAACTATAATGTATACAATATATTATCTGTAACAATCATTTTCATTTTAATTGATGTGTAATATTATGTCATACGACTTTATTATCAAATCATAGATAATTCTTTAATTCGTCTTAATAATACTACTGGTATTTTCCAAAACGTAATCATGAAGATTCGACCGAATAATGTTCATTGACCTACTTTTCTTCTCAGTCGTACAAAACTTGAGTTACGACCAGAATACGAAAGGTATAATTTGTTGAAGCTACATTGCAAAAACGTTGCATGAGTTTCTAAAGTGGAACTAATCTACTTTAAGTCAAAAAACTTTACCTAATAGTGAAATCTTATAGTTATGATTACTTAACAACACGAAACGTAATATAGGTTTTTTCTACGCACGTCAATTAATTATGCTATAGTGTTATGGTATGTAAATTAACGACCATAGTTAGTTAAACTGATTAACAAAGGAAAATTGATCATGCATAATCAGCCTGAAATTAGAGCAAACTGCTTTTGATACAAAAGTACTTTAAAATAGTATTTTATTTGTTTTATTTGATCATATAAATATTGATACATAGGGGCACCAAATATATATGCGCCACACAAAAAATTGTCATTTCATTTCACTGTATGAGGGCTATGATACTGCCCGGGTGTCCAGACCTGGAGCAAGTGGATTTCTTGAGGGGCCACACCCGTAGCCTTTGACTTAAAGGCCTAATCCACAATTCAGTGATGGAGGTGCAGTCCCATGGTAGCCGGTGACCAACCATTGGTTCATATACCATTTATTCCCGCAGGATACTGGAGCCCATATACGCCATTGGTTTGGAATCAGGGTTTCCAACTCCCCTAAAAGGAATTTCTGTGTCCACCGATCCGGTTAAAGCGCCGGAAATTCGCTTCTGGTCCTCTCAATTTCGTAAACAACACCCTCTTTGAGAGGAGGTAGTGAGTAGGACTTCCCTGGAAGAGGCTGTATACGCATGACCATGTGAGGGCGTTTCGAGAGGGAAAGCGGACTCTCCCCACTCTCGGCCGTACTAGGGCATTTCGGGGCTGTAACTGAAAATTGTAAATGTCATAGTTATATATGTTTACAATAATGCTTTAAAATTATGCAAAAAAGAAGGCAACAGTATTACATTTCTTTCAGATTACTATATGTAAACCTAGTGTGTATTTTACTACGTTCATAAAGTGGAAATAAGAACTAAACTTTATGAATAAAAAAATCAAAACCCGTCAAATTCGATGAACTAGCAAACATATTTTGTTATGACACACTGATTTATGATGTATAAATAGTCTACATTATTAACAGAATGAAACTCAGATCAATAAATTATCTTGTCTGTTAAATAGCTTTGATCAACAACCAGCATTGAAGCCTTACTGTGAATCATCCTTAGTTAATTTACGAGCTATAAGGTTTAAACTCATTGATATGAAGTGAAATCTAAGTGTTCACGACCTGATAACTCATGAGTATGTACTGTTGAAGATTTCATGTTTTTGTGTGATCCATTTAGTTCATCATAATTCTGAATTTGGTATAGCCCCTATGATGAAAAACCATTGAGTAGATCAACATTCATAAACTTCTGCGTTAACTGTAAAATATTTTGTTTTACATTTTTTTTTAATTATCCAATTATCAATACCATAAATTTACTTTCTAGTTTTAGAGCCTAATATCATCAGTAATGTTCTTTATTATTATTTACACTTGATTGTTATCCATCAAAAATATAATGCTATCGACCTAGAATAATGAATTATCTTTCAAGAAATTTGATTATTAACAATTAAATGAATATTGTTATAGCATAAAATGTTTTGATCGTAATAACTTTTGTGATTCTATATCTGACTCCAATTGGATTGTACACTGATTGTCATCAAAAAACACATGTCGGCTATCCTCGTATATTTCATCGACTTAACTCGTGTTGGTGAATAACGGAATTTCAATAAGTCAAATATGAGAATAAATTTCTCATACATATATATTTTGTACACTCGTTGATCCAGCCAAACGATTAGAGGAACAAAGCAAAGAGAAGAGAGAGAAATGAAATGACGCGCGGTAGAGAAAGCATGTGAGCCAGCTCCATTCAACCAAGCATTAATCAATATTTATAGCCAGATATAAATGAGCTACAGACATGTGATGAATAGTATAAGTAGTGTGCACATACATATGCTCATATAAAAAACCAGTCAAGGTTGACTAGTGAGTAATTATCAAGGTTGAAACATGATCCAAGACTAATGGACAAAGTGGCCTGTCCAGAAGCTAGAATAAGATATATGGGCTTAACATAACAACCGATACTACATAACAATTAGTAAGTCATGAATGGAAATAATGCAAGCTAATAAGAGATTTATTAGCTATTCTGCAATGTAGTTTTAAGAGTCAAAAGTCAACAAATTTAGTTCAGATGACAGAAAAAATAAAATTATATTATTTGAGATCGTGATTCAATTGAAGCTAGACCACCATAGAAAACCTGGAAGTGTAAAATTTAAAATTGATCATGTCACTTGAAAGTTTTATTTGTGTACATACATCCTGCATAAATGTCCGACAACAAAAATGTCATGCTACTGGTGTGTAGAATGAAATATGCTATGTCATCTTATGTCAGAATATCAAGTTGAAATTAGGTGTAAATAATGTTATCTTCATATATGAGTGCAATAGCATGATGTTCATACTATCATCTATTATTTATCGATCAAACAGGCTTGAAATACAGAGGAAGTTTAAGGTATCTTAGATTAAATTTGCAATTGATTAATAACTTTTGGAAAGCATGAAAGAAATTTTCATAACCTATCGACAGATTACACCAAAAAATCTACAACAGGGAAGAATTAGATGTTGAGAGAAAATAAGGTCCTGTGTCTACTGATTATTTCACTAAAGATAATATAAAGGTAATTAAAATATCGATTTTAATGATGAGACACTCTTAACAAAATATATTATAAATGTCGTCAAAAGGAAGTAAGATGAAATCATACAAACTGACAGATAACATTTTCATCCTGATTTGGGACTGATCGAAAATGCATACAGTGATATTTATGAAGGAGCTGATATATTTTTGTTTTTCTTATGAATCTCTAAAGCAAACATTAATCAACTGGTGACAACCTTACTGGACAACCTAAAGTTACTGGTGGTGTCATGAAGAACCAATGTTTGGAGTTCCATACTAGAACCCAACGGCTGCTCAATGTTTCCTGGTTTTTACTAGCTGACTACAAGATATATGATCGAATTCATAATTTCTGCACCATCTTTTACTCGGTTCATATGTAATGTCAGCTATGATTGCATTACATCGGATACCATTCGTTTTACGGAATTGAAATCTAGATTGAGTAATTTTGTAGTAAAGTTCATGAATAGTTTGCCTCTTTTCGAATATATATTTACGCCAATATAAACATATGCATATCAACCCCTGTTTTTTGTAATAATCAAGTTGACACTAATATGTATTTAATATCAATAACAGTACCACTAGTCAATGACTGTAACTGAGCTACAACATTTCACTGTTTTCGTTTTCTTTTTTAAACCAAACAGAATATATCAATGACACACTTATTTCCTTAGAATATTCAACCTAGGAGAGAAAAACAACATATTTATTCGATTGTTCACTTGTATAAAAATATAGATATATATCTGAGTTGTTCCAATAAAGGTTGTTTATAATTCTAGAATCCAAATATTCGGTTGGTTTATTCTCTTATCATTCTGCATTATGCAGATTTAGTTGGTTCAAAATCTAGCAACCCAATCAGATCAAAATTTGTTTTAAAATATATTTTGGTAAGTTACAAACACACGTAAACTGCTGATTAAAATGTTCACTATTCTTGATTTTTTTTAAAAAAGTGGCCTCAAAGTTCAATGACTAAGACTAAGAGGAAAAACTTAAAACAATATATAAAACAAATACCAAACTATCATGAAGCTAATGACTGGAAATTGATTCTTATGTCAGAGCTTAATGATAAATATGGAGAAATACTGAACATAGGAAAAGATGTATTTTAAAATAATTCCTCTAGTAATGTAAAGTCCTGTAAATTAGTCGTAAACTACCTGTTCTATATAGGAAGGTTTGAGAACATTTTCCAATATAGTTGCTAAGAGATAAACTCTTGACGAAACTGACCATATACTTAAAACCATTTGGTCACTGAGATTTATTGACGGAAGCCGTATTTCATTATTCTATCTGAGTAACTAAAGACATTTTCGTGTCTAAATAGAATCTCGAAAAATGTTCACTGTAAATCTTACTCATAAGTATCAATTGTTTCCATTTTACTATATAAACGTGCGTTAATTTAATTCGGTTACTTATTTACTCTGAAGAATTGGCTTACATTAAGTCATGGAACGTCAGAACTACAACGTTTTTACTCATTGGGATACAACAAAAGTATATTGATTATTAAATCTTACTCATGTTAAACTTTATATTATTTCTTATCTCTGTCATTATCTTGGAAACAGAATCAGTAAAACATTTTCAAAATGAAAGAATAGAATACAATGAATTATATTCAGTGCTATACATCCACCAGTGAAAGCAAAGAAGAAGATGATGATCAATTTTATGAGAGCCTACAGTCGGTCGTAGAGAAGGGCTCAGAAAAGTAAGGACCTGACAACCCTGATGGGAGAACTAAACGACAAAGTCGGAATAGACAACACAAGGTATAATAATATCATGAAGCAATATGTACGAAGAGAAGGGAACAAAATTGGGAAAGATTCGCAAATTCATGTGCCTTCAACAAAGTGATTATAGGCGGGAGTATATTTCTTCACAAACGCATACACGAAGCTACACAGATCTCACTAGACCACACCACGGAGAACCAGATCTATCACAATCGCATCAATCAGAAGTTATTAAGACCTATGGGAGATATGAGAACAAAGAGAAGCTAATTTAGCTTCAGATCGTCATCTGGTGGTGGTCAAGATGAAAATGAAGCTAAACGAGCACTGTACAACTTCAGAAACAGGACTACAGACGTTTAATTGAGTCTTCCAGATACTGAAAAATTCAAGATAGCAATCAGAAACAGGTTTCAAGCCTTATATGATCCACTTGAATAAAAGGAAACTACCATGAAAAACAACTAAAGAGATTAGAGAATCAATGACTTCAATGTGTCAGGAGATTATGTGCCTCATGTAGCACCAACATAAAGAATGGATCTCTATTGGTACACTGAACAAGATTCAAGAAAGAAACAATAAGAAGACAGCAATTAATAACAGTTGAACAAGTGCAGAGTAAGCCAAGGCACAAACTGAATACACAGAACAAGCAAAAGTAGCATTATAGCTGACAAGCAGAAGCACTTGGATTATCAAGCAATGACAACAAAAAACCTGCCAAAGAAGAATATATGAGACAACAATATCATACAACGAAGAAACTTGCAGGAAAATACAGTAAACCAGAGTTAACAGTCAAGAACTAGGAAGGAAAGTAAACCACTGAGATTCAAGTAATGAGGAACAGATGGATAGAGCACTTTGAGGAACTCTTGAATAAATCAGCCTCACTAAACTCACCGGACATCGGTGCAGAACCTGCAGACCTTCCCATAGATGTCTGCATGACTACCAGATAAGCGAACAGTGCGAAGGTGGCATCATCAGACAAAATATCAGCTGAATTACCGAAGTCAAATGTGGTGCTGTCTGCAAATTCTCTTTGAAAATATTCGAGAGGAAGAACAAGTGCCAACGGACTGAAAAGAAGGACGCCCTGTCAACATAGCAAAATAAAGGGGTCCAAGGAAGTGTAAGACCTAGCGAGACATAGAATTGCTATCAGTACCAGAGAGTCTTCAACAGAATATTGTTGAACCGGATTGAAGATTCACTCAATGCCTAGCTTCGAGATCAGTAGAATGGATTTCGTTAAGACCTGTCGTGTAAAAAGCATCAAACAACACCACGGACCACTTCTGAATAATCGGTGGTGGTCATGTCCAGACCATCAAAAAACACCACGGATCATTGTTGACTAATCAATGATATGGGACTCGTCACTTTGCATCAAATTCCTTCACTATGAGAAAGATTTGAATTTGTGAACTCAAGAACCCTATGAAACATTTTCGACAATACAATATTCCTGAGAAGATCGTTAACAACAAACGAGATTCATACGATGGACTACACTTCGAGGTCGTTCCTGTGGGACAGGTCACAGATACATTCCAAGTGGAGACCGGTGTCAGGCTGCTCAAACTTGCCCTTTCTCTTCCTTCTGGTGGTCAATTGAATTATGAAAACCAACACATCTCAGAGAGGTACAGAATACGATGGACAACTTGGATGGGGCTAGATGATTTGGACTTTGCAAATCACCTACCTACGTTCCGAATAGATACCCTCATTTAGGTCAAGTTTGAACCTTGGAAAATTCTTTTTAATAAACAGTCTATTTATTTTAGCTAAGTTCATCATTTTCTGCTACTATTATAGTCTTATTTTTCTTTTCCAAGTGCTAGTCTATTCTGGTTGATTGTTATTCAAAAAGAAAAATTGAGTTGGATAGCTCCAGTCAGTTTCCTTGACATTTATTTATCTAAAACATTTTTACAAATCAATTACTAATTAATTCCATAATACATCATTAACTACAGTACACTTGCAAATGTATACGAATTGAAACTAACCATTTTCATCGTAATGAAAGTCGGTGACATTTGATGGACAAGGTAATTTCGCAAACTGTCCAGCTAATGTAGGCGGCCAACACTGATGAATTGAATTTAATGTTGCATGGCAGTACGACATGTTCATACCTAAAACAAGCATTGTGCAAGATAAAAGTTTAAAAATAAGAAATCACTTAAGAAAGAGAAGAATAAATAGACACCTATGACTTAAAGGATTTAAAATACATAATGACTTTAGACAAATCCACGTAATACTGGCCAGCTGTATAGTTCCAACATAGGACTTCTCAACACTGTTGACCCACAATCACCACAGAAGATCTTTTCCAGAACCCTAAGGTCTAGCTGAGAACGCTTAACTTTCGGACTATCGAACCGGTATCAAATAATTTACTTATCTAACTTGAATCAGTTTTCAGATGTTGTCTAGGGTCAGCCCATGACTCTAACTATCAAATCCAACAACCACAATTACCCTCTGAATGAGAAAAATGACAACAGTTTTTTGTACGACACACCTACCGAACGTCAAAGATAACTTCAGCCGTCTGGATATTTTTCGTTCGGTAAGTATTTGTCCCCCACCCAATATGACTGAACTTTCCTAGTACTGACATCGCAGTCGAACCAAAACTTCTATTTGTGGCTAGGTAGTAGTGATTGCATGATTATCAATAATCTAGAGTATTGGAGATTGTTGAACTTAGTAGCTTCCTTTACAAAACGAGGTTATTTAAACAACCACTCATGACCAAAAGCATTGGACAGCTGTATCTTTTTAGCATGGTATTTTTCAGCAGTCCGTATTCATGATTCCATCAGATATTGAACTCAGAACCTTGACCTCCTGAAGTGACAGCCTAACCTTAAAACCACTTAGTTGCTTACAATCACTTACATTTCTAGCTTCAACACATATAAGGGGAAAATATTGTTTTTAGTTGGGCTGTCATCAAGTTTTACCCTAATAAGTTACATAGGTTTCCTATTGAATATGCATCTACAAATTCATTTCCTTTTGCCGAAGTAGCTATAAAGGGTGTACTGCCAAGAAACTTCACGGATAATTGAGTGGAATTCTCTCTAGTTGGTTTGAAAAGAGAAGATACAGATGATACGTTGCTCCATTTTGGTGCACCCGTCTGACTGTGTTCATATGATGAAAGTAAATCATTTTGGGTAATCTTACATATACCTTCATCGTTTACCAATGGGATTCTATGTCGTTTCCTGCACATAACACAAGCTGTAGCGATCCGAATATATAACCTTAATTTATGTATTCAGAAGAATTTGGTGATTCTTTTGTCTCTTACTTGGCCGGATATGTTTCAATAAGTTATTTTACTAATTTATCTCATCCTATATTTTTTGTCGTTCTTTAACTCCTTCCGTTTACATTCTTCACTATCTGATCACTTGTACACTTCATATTACGTGTTTGTAAGAATCGTTAGTGATTATGATCTTAATATCCATAAATCGAAGTTTGAGTTACTTCCTATGCTGAACTATCGATCAAACGTTTTGCTTTTTATTATTCTTGTCACTACTAGTACACCTGTCCTCTCAATTGTAATTAGTACATTTTGCCTATTACGTATGGCTTCGGTTGTTTTAAGGTCTTCATAGATCCATATAAATGTTACTGTAGACCAGAGTAAAACCTAAAGACGATCTTATTGAAAATACTATTGTTCGCCTACATGTGATTTTTAAATTTTCCCATTGGGGATCTTTATTATATCCATCTTAAATTAATTGATAAATGGTAAAAGTAGTTAAGGAATTTAGAATTATTGATACCAATGTATTCCTCATTCATTTTAATGTTACACAAAAATACTAACCAATTATCTTTCAGTACTGTCATGCACTATTATGTTAGCCATTTTTAATCATTTACTCTATTCATTTTCCCGTTTGCACGTGAAATGACCGTTAATAATAATAATAATGATTCCATACTTTTTTTCTCATACCTACAGTAATCTTAGGAAAATACGTGTGATATTAAAAAGGAATGAAAATCAATTTTCATTACTAAAGAAAAATTCACCTGGAAAACTAACTAACTATACAGCATAAACTAATTCACGATTTTCACTCTAAAAGAAAGAGATGTGATAAATGAAGGATTTCTTATTCCATTTGAATAACCCATAAATATTATTTTATTTCTAAAGTAGGTATTGACTGAAGTGAACGACTGATCAAAAGTATTTCTCACACTGATGAATAACAATGGAATGGATCTTTGCACTTCCAATATTAACAAGGGACAACTAAGTAATACCAAATGGTATTAAATTTTTATATAAGAGAATTACATTTCATAGGTAGTTGTTTCTCTGTAGTTTGTAACACTACCGATGGATAGTGACAAAATGACAAATATTCAAGACATGCAGTTACTAAGATACTACTTAGAGCATTAAAACAACATTATATTGTCGCATTTTCCAAATTCGAACAACTTACTGTTCCATGCAAGTTGATGATTTGTATCTTTAACGAAAATCTCTTTAGAAATAACATATGTTGAGGTGTTTTCTTCCTGATCATAACTCGAGGGTACTTTTTCTCATGATAGCTAACACTCCATTTAAGCGAAGCACTAAAAGTATTTTTTACATAATATATAACACCTGAATAATGAGTAGTTATGTTCTCCACCTACCAAGCAGTAAACTGTAACGCGAAATCTGCTCTATGAACTTAGCTTTTAGTACAAAACGGTAATAGTAGATAGCAACGATGAGAAAATTAGATACTTTTTAAGCGAAACCGTTTAGTAATATACATAATTGATCATTTACGCATAAATTTCTAAATATAGACGTTGGTCTTTGTGTATATTTTGGTTTTCTACATTTATCCACCTTCTGTTTCAGTATATCTAGCTATCTAAAAATACAGTAGGATGAGGTGCTTCGGAAATATTAAACCATTCTTTGAACTTACTAGCTTCTAATTTATAGGGTGTAATTCACCGCTTATCAACCTACGTGGTGTTGGTGATAGTGGAACGGAAGATCTAATGATCTTATTTACTAAAAACAATTTGAATGGTTCAGACGGCTTCAGTCTAGTTAAGGACTTTTCAATAATGCATACCATCGAACCAATAATTTACTAACCGTAAGATGAATACATTATCTATTAGATCATTCAATCACAACTCAGTAGTCTAAATTTTTATATTTGCTGAACTGAGCGTATTGCGCGACCGTTATTCCTTTTTATAGGTGATATTTGTCTTATTCTCAGTATTATGTCAGTTTACTGAATGAATTAAATTGTTATTTTTCAGAGTCACTCTTTTGACTTCAGTCCTTTTCAAATAATTGCATCCTTTCATTTTTTTGGCTTTTTTATTCCAACGTTCGGAGGCGAGTAATAGACGCGTCAATGTGTTTCAAGTTACACTTTATTCAAAATCCATTTCTTTTTAGTACGGGAGTTCTCAGCGATGCTCACTTACGACCCAACAACGTAGATCGAACCAAGGACCTGAATGCCTAACCGCTAGACCAGTTGTGCACATTTCTTATTTTAGTCACTTCGCGATACTTTACGACCATTTTCCATTGCTTTTGGCGGGTAACTACCACACAATTGACATGTTTGAGATCTTCTGGTCATGTCATCTCACTTTCAGCACTGTGCTTTTTGGTTTTCAATCACGGTTCAATTTGGGTCGGTTCATGGTTTCAACATTGTTTAATGTTCTCCGCAAACCCGCTTTACAGAAAACCGTCATTGGTTCGGAATCTAAGAACACTATACTAACCTAATTAGATTTTATTAAGTCCGACCTTAAATCATAACATTTGAGAACATTGACGATCCATCTTCTTTTGTAATGGCTGTAAACGGGTAACCTAATTACTACCGATCCAATTATTTATTAAAGAAACAACCGTATGGTTGCCAAAAGTAACCGCTACAACAAAAAATTGGTTTTTTCAACTCTTCTCAATAAGATACTAGTTTTCAGTTTTCATTATTACTACCAGGAACAGTGCAAACGTTTTCATAAACATACTTTTGAATCCTTTATTCTTCACTTTAGAAAAGAAGGTACGTTGGTCGATAGGCTCGAAACTTTAAATCCCTAGTCCGTCGAATGTTTGTGAAAAGTTTTACGTGCACAATCTTGTTCTGGGGAGTTTTTTATATCCAAAAAGAGATGGAATTGATTGGTTACTGAGTATCAGTGACTAGCATTATGTTTATCTAGTCTGTAATCCTCAAGGCTAGATAAAAATGACACCTGTTGCTACTCGATGGTCAATCAGAGTCAACATCTCAACCCTACATAGGGTTAGTTGAGGCAACGGCAGCTCAGTGTTACCGTTTCAGAAAGTGACAGTGAACTTTCAGGTTTCCAGTTTCACAAAGACCATCCAAGGTTGTCTTGGTAATGAGTGTAAACTAATACACATCCTATGTCCAAAGTTTCTTACTGGTTACCTTCAATTTTCCAAAACAAAGATATATGAAATTAGGTAAGCTTTTAAAAATTGATAACAGCCTATTGTTTTATGGACTTAAACAGCTAATTACTCATCTCTACCAAATATTTCTGTGGAAGTTTAATTGGTAACAATTTAAAATGGTTTCCCTTGGGATGAAACTATGTCAACTTATATTTTAAGGTATTTCAGTTGCAAATGTGTGAACATATTACAAACTCTACTGCCTCGTACAACTATTTCACAAATAATTTATTAATGAGTTTGGCTGTACTACGTTAACCGTTCAAATGTGAAGTTTTGTTGCCATTCTAGACAACATCATCATTTACTTCGTAGTAGAATAATTATTTAAAATCAGTGCTGTTGATAATATTATCCGGAATGAGAGCAAAAACTTCTTAATTAAATTAAGTATTGTGGGACTCCTCAGCAGTGTGCAACCACGATCCCTCTTCGCAAGATTTGAACCCAGGACCTAACAGTCTCACGCGCGAGCGCTTAACCTCTAGACCGCTGAGCCGGCATCCAACGGTGTTGTGCTTCCAGGTTTTCTATGGCGGTCTATCTTTAATTGACTCATGATCTCAACTATTAAATTACTATGATATCCACGAAACCCCTTCTGATATTAAATTAAACATCTTGGTGAGTGCAACACATCTGAAAGTATCCACTAGAGCTACAAATCTTGTTCCCTATTTCAGTTTATTATTAGACGTGAATATATACATATATATATCTATATCTATCTACCTATCTATATATCTATCTATCTATCTATCTATCTATATATATATATATATATATATATATAAGTTATAATTTTAAAAGTTCGACAGAATTCATCGAAAAATAAAATATTGCTAATCAATGCTGATTACTCTTTGATACTTTATTGTGAAAAAATTACTATTATTTTGCGTGGTAATGTCGGTTTTCTTCACGTTTTTAGAAGGTCAACAGTGTTGGTATTCAGTCATTCATAATGTATCAGTTTTTATGGATATGAAGTTACAAATAATCATTTATGGTAAATTTAAAATGAAATGTTTAAATTTAGAGATCATTATGACCGCCACTTAATTGACATGAATAAAATCAAACCAAGTGAATTTTTATATCTATAAATTTAATAGAAATGATGTATAAGAAGACTTCTAATATAAAATGTATTTACTGTATTGTAAATATGCAATACTACGAAGTTCCCACTTGTCACCAAATAACTTTTCAGTCCTACGTTGGTTTCAAACGATCTCTGAATGGTGTCTTTGTTAATAAATAAAACCCATAAATATTCATAACAAACATAACAAACTTTACTCAGGATAATTTTATTTTATACAACAATAAATTCATTTATACATTATCATATTAATTATACTTTTCAATATATGGTAATCATTTTATAACAATTAATTGAATAAGTAAATAACTTAATAGTTTGTTAAGCAAAGATGGATAGTGGCTAACAGTAGAATCCAGTTTGACGCGCGTTTCGTCCTATTTGGGACTCGTCAGTTGGATGTACCTGAATCTCAGAGTTGATGTTCACTCTGGGAAGATTCAAACAAACAATATTAAGTGAATTTAAACTTAATAGTTTTTTTGTTTGTTTTTTTAATTTGACAAACTAATCATGCCATCCCGAAACTTTCCAAAAAAAATTTTTGGGCGAAATTAAAAGAAAACTTTATTATAGTAGATAAAGTATAATGGAGATTATAAAAAATTTACTAAGACAATATTTTTTCACATAAAACATTTTCGGTTGATGATGATGGTTTTTCTTTTTTTTTCTTCTTTTTTTACCAGAGAAAAATAAAAAAAAGAAGTCAATGACCTCCTGATTTTGATATGAGTTAAACGGTAAGTGATCACTTCTAATAATAAGATATAATTTGTATTATTGTATTATTAGTACAAAGATTTTACAAGATAATATCATGTCATCATCTTATTTCTTTATTTTGTTGTTTTATTTAAGAAAGTTTTTGTATTTTGTTATCATTTAAATAGATTAATAAAATATGACTTATGTTTATGTTCAGATAAATGAAAATTTGATAGTGGAAATGTGGATGAACCATTCCAGGTAGTGATTTCTTATAAATGCCAACTAATGTGAAATCAAGCTTGAGGTTATCTTATTGAATATTTCCAACCATCTAATTACTTGTGAAGTGAGTTGTTGAACATATCTGTTTAACAAGATTTTCCCACTGATGTTGAGGGCTGAAATTGATCAGTTGCTTTAATCATGAGTGTATCTGTTGTGCATTATTTCGATATTGCCTTCAAGTCACAAGCATTTTAGACATATATAGATAGTAACCAGCAGTGGAATCTAGGACTCACATTTCTTCAGATGGACGTACCTGAATTCCAGAGTTCATATTCTCTGCAGGACTAATCAGTTGCAATTTTACACATCAGTGAGAAGATTAAAATTATAAATATATAGAATTGAAATTCATCCCATGAAATAAGTGAGTAGTTGTCCGAACTCAGTAACTAAAAGGATAATACGGTGGTATTTGAAGCGAACGGTAGTGGGTCCGGTTTCTGCAGTAAACATCAATTCTGGGATATAGGTACATACAGATGACGAGTTTCAAATAGCACAAAATGCACATCCTGCATTCGACACTAGCAATTATCACTCTGTACTTAAAACACAAGCATTCATTTGTTTATTTATCCATGCGGTGGAATATTTGATTCATATAGTCTCGCAAATTATCTAATATTATCAAATTCCTAATCAGATATGAAATATGATCAATGAGTTTTTCTCGCATCAGAGCTGTATACATATACATACAAGGAGTAGCTCAACACAATTTCCCCACACTGCAATAAATTTCACTTTCAACACTGTTTTTATGATTGGATGGTTTGTTTAGTAAACGGTTAACCTGTGAACCATGTACTTATATTCAATAATTCCGAAGCTTAATTACATTTCCTTGAAAATGCTTGAGTTAGATTGACAACTGAAACTTTGGATTTTTCATAAAATGCGATCACTATGAATACAAATATAGTTCTCCTCCTTCATAATGTATTTGTTTTTTACTTAAGGAAAATTGTAATGTCTGATTTTGTTTAAAAATTGTAATAACCAAATTATTGAATCTATCATTGTTTATATTTAAAAATTGGAACAAGTATAAAGAATAAAATGCTTGTAAGATCCTTACGTGTAATCAAAGTGACGGTAAGATAAAAAGAAATTCACCTGAACGGGAACCACTTTTGATATTATTTCTTTTTATACCGCAAAACTTTATAAGGTAACTGTTAGTCTTATTTCATTATTCAGAATAGTGTAGAACCTACATGTGGATTTGTTTTGTATCTCACTTATCTACACCATACTCATTGGATTCTTAAATAATCATTGTTTAAATAATTAAAGTAGTTTTTCTATTTTCATTTTTCTATTTTATTTCAACCAAATTCTCCATGGATGCTCAAATTGATTAGAAACAATTACACATTGGTTGTTTACCGACGTTAAAAAACAAAGAAATCTACTGTATTCTAAATTAGTCCAACGGACACATTTATACGCTACCAATCATGCATGCACAATTACATTCTCACTCCAAATAGATAACTCATGTCATTTAACATCAACTAGTTTTATATATTATTATTATTAAATAGTTTATTCAATTACAGTTTGTTTCCTAATTAATCAGTATTAAAAGCTTTTCTAAAGAAAACTGACCTAAATAGTCTCGTACGATCTAAACCTTTCGTGTATATTTATCTAATGTTAGAGATGAAATGGTTCCAGTTCAACGTTAACCGGAAGAATTAATATGTAATAATTTCGAACAAATTTAATCCTTCGGGTTGGAATACAAAAGACTGTAATTATGCATGGTGAAGTGATTTGAGCTTGACTATACTAGTTTAAACTTCGAGTATTTGCATAACTACCATAAGATTTTGTTACTCAATTAGTCATCAAATTTAATCTGGTATTCTTTTTCGGAAAATCTACTGTTTTGTAGCCCGGAATCTGAATCCAATTGGCTTGTTTCTGATTGCTATTGGGATAAACATATCGTCTGTCTTTGTATAAAATTAACGAATTAATCCGTTTTAGTGTATAACAGAATTAAGGAAGTCGAATATGAGAATGGATTCCTCATATATACATTTTGTACACTCGTTGATTTGAACAGACAATCAGAGGAATGAAGCAAAAAGAAGAAAGTGAGACGAAACAACGAGCGGTAGGAAAGGTATGTGATCCTATTCCATTTAATCAAGAGTTAATCAATATCTATAGTCACACAAAAATAAGCTATAGACATGTGATGAAGAGAATTAAAAGTGTATTACACTGTATACATTTGTTACATTAGACAAAAATGTCCTAATCATTAAATTTGCCTAAATCGTATTTGATTTAATTTGATCTTATGATTTATCAAGATTTTGCCAATTTAAGTTCTGAACTAACCTGTATGTAAGTGCAAACAAAATGCAAATGATTTTTACATGATCGTCCCATTTAACGACTGCAATCATCTATAAACCCTGACTAATCATAGTAAATCTTTAAACTAAACTACAATTCTGTGTTTATTGATGATTAACTTCCATATGATATCCTAATATTCTGATGAAAGATTATAACTGTTACAGAGGGTAGAGTGCAGTGATTACACAGTAGTGGTATCCAACGTTTATCTCGTTACATCGAGAATCGATATAAGCTCGAAATGTAGACGCTGATAAATTTCTTGTTTGTGGTTTCAACCCAAATTCATTTGTCACCAAACCTGCATGTCTTGGGATTGATCACGAAATTGTCGATTGCATTTTTTTTTCAATGACATGACCAAAACAGAAAATAAAAGAGCAGTTATCGATTCCCTTCAACAACATTAACAATCACACTAAAACATACCACGAGTTTAAATCCACAAAATGAAATAAGGAAAAATACAACAATAATTATCATTATTCAAATGACTAATTATGATCTCGATTTTTTTTCTTTTTTTGAACGGATTTTATTTATAATCAGAGAGGGGTTTTGTGGATATTATAGCAATTTTAATAGTTGAATTCATGAATCAATTGAAGCTAGATCACAATGAAAAACCTGGAAGTACTGGACAGCTGTTTCATTCTAGTTTTGGGACTCCTCAGCAGTGCGCATCCATAATCCACCAAACAGTCGTCCATGGTGATCTAGCTTCAAACGATTCATGAATTATACTATTAAAATCTTATTTATTTTGTATAATAATAACAACAAATACATTAAAAATATCAAAAAGAATAAAATAAAACTAAACATTCAAAATATCATATCATAACTTCGTTCTTAATATATCAGAAGAGTTAAGATAACAGATGATGACTTTGAACTAATAATTCTTATCAACTATTCATTACAATTCAATCCTAATTTTACAATTGTGATAAATTGGATTGATGTCGATTACATCCAAGTCCTTATATCAACTGAACGTATATATATATATATATATATATATATATAACTATTTCTCGAGGGTGGAAGACTAAGTTCAAGCAAATCATTCAACGTCATATTATGTAACTTACTTTTAGATTGAATGAATTACAAGAAAAAATAACTGTGTAAATTCATAAAATCTAATGTATTAATACTCTTAGGCACAATTTGAAATTAATAATCATCTTGCTAAGGTTAACAGTTAAATGACATTTTAAAATAACTGGAGACAAGTAATATAAAATTTCTTAAATATATAAATCTTTTATAAGCAAAGATGGATAGTAGCTAGCAGTGGAATCCAGGACATGCCTTCCGTCGTATTTGGGATTCGTCAGCTGGATGTACCTGCATCACAGAGTTGATGTTCACTCTGGGACTTGAACTCAGTACCGTTCACCTCAAACAAGTAAACAACACAAGTGAATACAAATCTTTTGCTTTAATTAATTTAACCATAAATATTTCTAAAATTATCCAGAATTTCAAAATAACAGTGAAATTCTTGAAAAAAAATCAGGTGGAAAAAATGATAAAAATAGGTCAATGTAGATGAAATGGGTTTCTTGTCTAGAATTGATATCTGCTAAAAATGTACCTAAACGTTGTAAGTATTAGAGATATTTGTACAGAATTAAATCTAAGTTACTTTTCCAATAAAGTTCTAACTCTTTTTCTTACTGATAATAGAAGCTAAAGTAATATATTTTCTTATAAACGTTTACACTAATGTACTCACCTAAGTTAGTCTTTTCTGTTTACTGAAAATGTTCTCCCATTTCTACAAATTAATATAATCTACCTTGAATGAAATTGTTTATCTCTTCATCATCTATTCTTTAGAATTTCGTAGTTTACGAGATTAATGCTCATCATCGATATGATCAGTCAAAACTTCAAAATGCAAAGTCCTTACTTAAGACATTTCTAAGGATAGGGAGCCAATCCAGTTAAAACTTCCTGGTTAGACCATTTCTATGAATATGCCAGTGAAATGCAACCGAAAAGGCAAGATATAAAACATAATAATTCCTAAAATGAAAACTGTAATGAAATTTATGCTCTGTTATATACCAATCGTCCACTTAATGAACGGAAAACTAGTGAAAATTGCTGTGTTTAACAAGTTACTTGAAGATTGGAAACGTGATGGATAACGTCAACTAATTCCATTCCGACTGCTATTTATTTTATTGATAAATGCATTAATCATGCAATCAAAAAGTTTAAAAAGCCTCTTTTTCTTTCATTCTAAACATAAAAAGATATTTCAACTGGCAATTTGAATAAAGTGAATTATCATTTACAACCGTAAATAGAAAACTATACCAGCAGGATAATTTGCACGATACCCGATATATATATATAAGATGTATATAATTTATGACTGACAAATACTAATTGTTTTAACTAAGATTAAGTATAGAGAATAGTAAAATTAGGTCATTGAAGAGTATAACAAAAGAGGAAATAATATGAAAATTAATGTTTATTAAGTTGTCATAGATTCCTTAATTGATTTCAGTATCTGATTTGAATTAGAAAATAAACAAAATAGTTTTTACAATCTTCTAATCAATCATTCTGTGATATTGAATGGATGTTAGTCCAGTACATCGAGAACAAAGTTCAAATTTAAGTGATAAAAGAATTCACTCGACATGGAAAAAAGTAAAAGGAACAAATTTATTGACTTGGTCAAAAAGATTGTTCAGTGCTTTTGTTTTCTGTTTTTGATAGCTTTTGATTCTGGTCAATAATCAAGAAGATATGGTAGTTTGATTTATGCATAGAATGTGACTTCAACTGAATGATGTATAATTATGAAATATGAACAACATTCGAAACAGTGAACGATCAGATTAATTTACCACCATCACAGTTTTTAATGTTAACATTGATATTCGAACTCAATACCTATTGCTTTAAACACCAACGCGCTCTCTAAATCAATATGTTTGATTGATACATCTTATTATCAGTAATCACCTTATTCATTTCATTCCATTGAGAAAACCCTTGTCATAATATAAAATATAGTTTCCACCACCTAATCAACCAAATAATTTTGAATTATGTTTGGGGGTTGGAATTATTCAATAGGATACCTAGTTCCAGGGTTCCTAATTGAAAACATCCACACGCCTAACATTTCAGCATAGTGTATGAATCACTTGAACTAGCGACAATATTGCCACTTAATCAATAGAATTTAATAAGCTTTCAACAGGACCTAACAAACATAACTTTATCACTACTCAGTCACTAGTCAGTTATCGACTCTTGAATTATACACTAAATCATATATTGTTATCAAGAATTAACAGTAGACAAATAAATCATTTGGAAATATAAATGAAAATTTTAGAGAGACGTAAAAAAAAGGAAAATCTATTATGTTTTCTGTAAATATAACTTGTGAATCGCTAATGTTGTTAAGTGAACTATCGAGCGAATTGAATGTTCAATGTTCATGACGTATTTATTTACAAATCTATTTATTTACGTTATATCTTAATAAATATATAAATTCTAATAGAATTTATACACATTTATTTGTTATAACGTAAGACACGGCTATTACATGACAGTTTAACCATTAGACAATGTCATTATAACACTATCTAGCTGCACATAGCTTCGTTGATGGCAGTACAGATTTTAAAGACAAAATATAATAACTATTTTTGAGATAATAGTGAATCAAATAGATTGAAACTCATTGCATCAGTAAATATTTAAGTTTCAATTTTATTTATTCTAACAAGATTTAATTATTTCAAACATTTGCTTTATAAGATATCCAACAAACAGGCTTAGATACAAAGCGTTACTCATAAATGTCCATGTACACAAAATACAATATCTTTCTCCTTATATAACGTCTGAAAGAACGAGACGTCAATACATTAGATTCCATGCACGCAAGCAAGTATATGAAAGCTCCACAATACCTTGTCTAGCAAATATACTATGTGACGAACAGATTGTTAGAGCTGAACTAGTCAATAACTTGTATCCTTAAACATGTTTCCAATTAAAACTTTGTACAGAATAAAATCTTCTTTATGAAAATCATTTCATTTAATTTCAAGTAGTTTATTTACTTCATTTATGTAGATATGTATGCAATTATTGAGACCCTTTACTTTTTTCCTGTTTTGTAAGAGAAACTTGTTGAAATACTTTGTGCCGAGATTTCTAAATTGTACGGAAAATATAATATTGAGTAAAGCCATTAATAATAGTAAAGCAAGATAAGTTATTAAAATTTAGATGATTTTTGCATTAATCATCTTGAAGTTAGTAGCCGAAAACAGATTAGTTAGTGGTTAGTGCTAGTTGAATACTACCAATAGTTAGACAATATCTTGGCGAATACTAAGAGATAAATCATGTATTCAACGAAATTCTATAGTAGACTAATCACAGGTCAAAGAAGTGAATGTTGACATTTCTGACTGAAACATTTTGACGAAATGTATTTATAACTCTAGAAAAGAATATTATTAACTTGGAGAATCTTTTGGAAGCAGGGAGCTATATCTAACGGTTTTATCCTAATATCTCAGGACACTAGGGACTGGTCTTAAGGTAGATTTTTAGAAGTTACTATAAGCAACTCTAATAATTGGAGTGAACCATATCGGAATTGAGATAGTAAGTTACTAGTGACAATGTACGGAATCAATGAGTAAGTGAAGTTGAAAATATTATTTAAATCTGGGTTTGTTCTATGATGTGGTCTTGAGTGTGCACTTCTGAAGCATCTCAAACTAAACGATCAAACATTTATGCAGGACTATTCATACAAACTACTCATGATTGTTCAGCACAGATCACAACCAACTCGATTAAAATGAATAAGGTCTGTATAAGCAAACCAACAGATATATCTAGAACGTATCAACTGAATTAAATAGTAAGTCAACCAGATAGTCAAAGGTCTACATACTCTAGGAGTTGGCAGAAGAAAATGAGGCTGGCAAAACTTGCTTTTATTTAAAAGATTGTCAGAATTATCTAGATCTTATAAACTTAAGACGGACTCATATTGATGCGATTTTCATCACAGTAATTTTTTTTAGAAAAAAAACTATTTTTTATATAAAATTATTTACAATAGAATTATATTTATGTAAATACAATCGAATTCAGATTTCTTGTTACCATTCATTGTTTACAATAATATGATTTCCTATGCATTGCTTTTATTGAAGAGTGAATATTGATTCGTAAACAATCATTTGAACATTTCAAAAGAAAGAAAATTTCCTTGTGATTTTTAAGATCTTTTTTTTTAAGCCTAAAATCACTTTCCTTGTGTATGTAAAATTCTATCCGTTGAGTAGAATTAGCGTGAAGTAGTTGGGATAAAAGAAAAATATATGAGTAAACACTACAAAACACTACACAATGTATGTTTTTATTTACTTTTACATGATTGTATTATCCTCAGTTAGGGAACTATTGAAAACTAAGAAGCCCTAGATGTCTATTTTGTCTTAGTATGGAACTCTTCAGTAGCAGTGCTCTCATCAAAAAGAAATTATCAATGGAGTCCAACCACATTAGCAGTATGAGGGATATTACGAAGAGAAATAGATGATAGTTTGAGTATTGTGTATTGACAAAAGCTGGAAATATAAATTGTTGAATGTCAACTCAATGTTTTGAAAGTTCAAGTTCAAAATTATTTAACCAGTAAGTACATGATGTGCGTTCTAATTGTTAGGTAATTTATTGTGAAATCATAATAAAAGTGAAATTTTCATGTTTATTATTAGGTTTTAATAATGAAATATAACTTTTAATATTGGTTAATTTTAGCTGATTGATAGTTTTTGAAAACTAAAGCATATTAGACAGTTGTTTAATTTTAATCTTAGATTCATCATCAGTGGTGTTTCGATGGTTGTTCATGTTCAAAATCAGTCAACTATATGGACAATTTCATTGAAGTACTAAAGTGTTTTAAAACATTATAGCTCCTGATTGTTTATGTCCTTTTTTTTATAATATTTGAAGATTTCCATTTTTGGTACTATAAAAGTGTATCTGTAAATCTTTGACGTTCTTTGTACGCTCTGATACACAAAAGTAGTATGCTGGGATGAAGCACATAAATGAAAATGTAAGAATTTGTGAACTATTTATCAAATCATCTGTTTGTAGTTATTCGGTGTGCATATATTGAACAACTGGGTTATGATATGCTGATCACGAATCAACCTAAGTTAGTCAATCATTGAAAACATGGATACATTGGACAGTTGTTTGTTTCTAGTATGGGACTTCTAAGCAGTGCTCATCTCATAGAATGGAAATTAGAGCCTTTGATCTCGAGACTTAATACTTACTTGCTTACGCCTGTTACTCCCAATAAAGCATAGGCCACCGATCAGCATTCTCGAACCCATTCTGCCCTGGGCCTTCCTTTCTAGTTCTATCCAATTTTCGTTCATTCTTGTCATGTCTGTCTCCGTTTCTCGGCGTAATGTGTTCTTTGGTCTTCCTCTTTTCCTTTGGCCTTCAGAATTCTATGTGAGGGCTTGTCTTGGACTTATTATTTATAGTATATTGTGGTCTTGGATTTTATATGCATATCATGCATTCTACATAATACTAGGTGCTTAGATTGTTTTTCTAGATTTGTGATGGAAAGCTTTGGAGAACAAGTCAGAACTTTGCAGGGATCATAAAGCGTTCAGACTGGATATGCTAAATGTCTTAGCTAACCAGATTTTAGTGAGTAAGGAAATATAGTCAAAACAACCTGGTAACAAAGGGTGACGAATTTATAGCACTGTTATAATTCTCTAATGTTAACTACATTATTATCAACCTATTCGGTAAGTTTTTGTGAGATCGAGATCGTTTATCATAATACAGACGTTGTCTTATCATTTGTTATATTGTGTTCATCATTGCTATCAAAGTAAAAAAAATATAAGCAGTAAGGGTTTTCAACTAATCGAATCTGATAATTTCCTGAAGTTAAGAAAACATTTTCCAAACTATATGTTTATTGAACTTGAATAGATAAATAGTCAGATAATTACTTTTCATAACAATAAATATAATTTACATACATTGTATTATCCGAACATCAAACCATGTGTCAAACTATATATGATGTAGAATATGATTGTTCTTGAATGTGACTCCAGACTAACTGAAATCAATAAGATCAAAATGAATTCATTTTGTCGAGTGCATGCTGCTGTCTTCGTTACTTTTTGCTGAGCACATGTAAATATATGAACTAATCGTGAACTTTTATCAGTCAAATTACTACTCAAGTCTAAAGGGGCATTAGGAAGACATCTTCCGACAGAGTTTCTCATTGGAAGGCATAATGTAGGATTTTGAATAAAGTTATGAATAACTCTAATCCGAATGCATAACCTCTGGTGATCATCATCAGGTATATCCATTGAGTTGAGTTTTGACCGAGGTCATTAACCGATCAACGCTAAACCACCATTGAAAACCTGGAAGCACTGGACGGTTGTTTCATAATAATATGGGACTCATCATAATTTTTTTTGTTAAATTTAACCATACACCTAATCGTAAAAAAGCACATTCTTTATAACATTTTGCAAGAATCAGTTTCAATATTAACTGGAATTTTTAATAAAATAAATTGAATTCAAAAGCTGAAAACGTGAAAGAATATCGGTTAAATCAATTGTAGAACCAATCGATACAACGACTACTTACGATAAACTAGTGAACACATGTAAGTTCTATTAACCTTTGAACTGGAAGTAGATTTTATTAAAAGAAACTGAGTTAACTCAATTATAAAATAAATATTTTGCATCTAATTGAATATTCAGATCATAACTTCTTCGGTTAGATCTTGATAGATTGAAGTGAACAGTATATTTGCATCAAATCATATAATTTTATTGTAGTTGATTTTATTTCAATCTAGATCTTCAGACATTTGATCGAATTTACTCGATGTTGACTTTGTACCATCATTCTTACTAACCTTTTTATAATCAAATGAATCGTAGCTTTAAATATTCTATCTTTATTTAACATCATCTATCGATTGGTTAAATAGACAGTATCTTGTCTATTTGAAGTACCTAATGTATATATTTTTGTTTTAAAATGTTGAACATATTTCTGTAGTTTTGATGTACAAGTATTTTGCAATTTAATTTATTATTTGTGTATGTGTTATTCACATTATTGATTATTTTCAATTGGCTGAGTATTGGTAATCATTAATGTAATGTACAGCTGTTTCGACTTAGTGAGGCGCATGTTAGTGCCAGTAAATGCATACGACTCTATCAATTACAAAACTCTAGGTTTGCAGTTATCGTGGCGAGAGTGTAACTATTAGAACTTTTAGTTGTCATTCAATGTTACACGTATTGAACTTTAATAAACACAATATGTATTTTGCGGTATTCACAATTTAAAAAATATAACTTTCTGTAAGTTGGTAATATTTCGGCGATATATGTATACTTTATTTCTTTCATCCGTTCAGTTTGTCCCACATTATATTTAACTAAATACACTGCTGAGAAGTCTCATATTAGAACGAAACGGCCATCCAGTACTTCCAGGTTTTTAATGATAGTCTAACTTAGATCGACGCGTGAATTCAACTGTGAAGATACTCCAATCTCCACAAATCCCCAGACTGTTAAATACATATTTATTTTTCTTATTATTACTGTGTTTAGTTGATTTCCTTCCAATGGTATTTCTATTCAATCCAATCAAAAAAAATCGACTAGTTGAACGCGTACTTTAAAACCAATAATATCAACACATACACACACACACAGCTTGTATACACTTAACATTGATGCTGAGGTAGGAGAAACAATTATACAAAAACAAATGGAATAACTTAATCTTCTGATTTATTTTACATCGAATACATTTTAAATTAATTAATCCAAATTTCAGATGAATATAAACACAAATTACTTTTTTGTTTTTGTTTAAAACAATCATTTATTCACTTACATTGATTCTTCAAATAGGTAAGATGTAACTAATTGGATTTTTAATAGTCATAATAAACTTTAATAAAATTCATATTAGTAAACATAACATTAACATTGATAAACTGTTTATATATGTATATGTGATATATATATAAGTGATGTAATTAACTTATTATTGCAATAATAAGTTCTGTTAGTTATTTGTGTGCTTATTTAGAATAATCAATAATGTGAATAACACATACACAAATAATAAATTAAATTGCAAAATACTTGTACATCAAAACTACAGAAATATGTTCAACATTTTAAAACAAAAATATATACATTAGGTACTTCAAATAGACAAGATACTGTCTATTTAACCAATCGATAGATGATGTTAAATAAAGATAGAATATTTAAAGCTACGATTCATTTGATTATAAAAAGGTTAGTAAGAATGATGGTACAAAGTCAACATCGAGTAAATTCGATCAAATGTCTGAAGATCTAGATTGAAATAAAATCAACTACAATAAAATTATATGATTTGATGCAAATATACTGTTCACTTCAATCTATCAAGATCTAACCGAAGTACTGGGGAATAACTTTTAGGACACTAATCAAAATCTATAAATTAAAATTTTTCGCATAGTGGTATCATTAGACATTATAAACTTTAGCCAGTATAGTATTTTAAGTAATACAATAATTATTTCTTCTTATTACATACAATATAAATCACAACGAATATATCACTTCGAACGTCTATTTCTAGGCTATTAAAAGAAGAACAAGCGGGCCTGTATGAAGCTAAGAACAGATGCTCCTACAACTAAAATGAAATATAACATATTTGTCATCCCAAATTGTACTGATATATATAACGTTTTTTCCTGGTTAGCGTTTTTTCAGTGAGTTAGTTTTCTACTGGAAGGGGTTGCTAACCCCATACCCAACCCTCCTTTATCCGGGCTCGTGACTGGCATTAACTCCAGAGGGGCTCCAGGCGGAGTTATATACATATATATATTGATGAATACAGTTAAATGTGACTTATTTCAATGTCAATGAATGTCTTTGAGGTGAATTCACGTAGTTCAAGTGAAATATTATGACTAATGGAGTCCAGTTCTCTTGATGCAAATTAGTAATCATCAATAGTATTTGATGACATTTCACTACATCATGAAATGAATAAAGTTGAAAATGTGGACCATTGTATTCCAATTCACTAGCATTAATGTTTATTATGTAGTATCGGTTGTTATGTTAAGCCCATATACTTTATTCTAGCTTCTAGCCAAGCTAATTCACCTATCAATTATGAGTTATATTTTGATCTTGTTAATTATTCGCTTATTAATCTTGACTACCTTTTTGTATGAGCGTACGTGTATGCACACTTCGTATCTTATTCATCATATGTCTGTCATTCAATTTTGTCTGGCTATAAATATTGAGTAATGCTTGCTCATAGCGAGTTGGCTTCCCAGCCATCTCCAATACATGTCATTTTCACTTCGCTCGCTTTTATTCGCTTCATCACCCTGATTCCCTGGTCAGATCAATGAGTGTAGAAAATATTTGTATTCTAAAACCATTCTCGTACTTGACGTATTTAACTCCTTTGTTCACTAACGCGAATAAAGTCATTTATTACATACGAGGATAGACAGTACCTATACTTTGACAACTAACAGTCATTCATACGATCAAAAAGGAATCAGATTTAAGCTACAACAATTACTCGCCATGAGGCCTGAATTCTCTGGGTTCGATCTGTGATGATGTCAATGGTTATCATTTGCTCTTTTGCGGGCTTTCATTTTTAACCAAAAACAGTTTGCGTTAGAAGATTCCATTTTTATTGTTGGAGACTGCGAGGAACCCGATCGGGAAAATTTTATTATTCTGCAAACGTTTTAGTCCTCTGTCGGTTTACATCTGATGTTATGTCTCAGCTAGAAATCATAAATATAAAAATAAGTTTTTAATGTTTCGTCTCAACTGATGTATCAACAAGTGGTATTCTATCAGTATTTAGTACTGAAGAAATCCAAAAATTAGGTTTCCTACGTAGCCATTATCTTAGCTTGCCTAACATACTGAAGCAGGTTATAATGGTAGTGGAAATCTTTCAGACTAAATCATTAAATCGGAGCTTCCTATTTGCCATTATTTCTTAGTAGGAGATATTACCCTAGCATTGTGTTCTCATGCTGTCTCTAACTTTGGAGTGCTTGTACTTAAGGCTAGAAAACATTGGGATTTCGTATGTCTCAATATAGGAAGTAAAAATGATATTATATATAACCGAAATAAGAACAGTACGGAGATGGGTGTTAGGGATAATTACTTCAAAATGCATGCTACGTCATAATGGAAGAACTTCACACTAAATTAAATAATATCAAACGTAGTAAACACCACAGTGTAAAAAAATTTAGTTTTATACTGAATAAAATATTACACTGAAATAAAACGAATATTACAATGAATATTCAGCACACTGTGTTAAAAAGAATGTTAAACCAAACAGTTTTTATGAAGAACTAAAAACTGAGGTACTACAGAATGAAAACAATATAGACTTAAGAACTGATCTCGTATATTTATCTCTTCGTAACACTTGATATTGGACTTTAAGTTAGTAAAATTTGAACGCCTGAAGGACTATACTAGTTGTTAATCAGTTGTTTAAAATCCACCAACAAAAAACACTTATTCATAACTAACTTAAAATCAATTATTTTCGATGTTTAGACCCAATCTACTTCTTTGTATTAGCCATGGTATATATCACATGTTTCATGAAATACATTATAATGATGGAAATTAAACTAATTTATTAGTAAAATTAGCAATAAGGATTTAAAAGTTAAATTATTTTACATTGTCTTTGATTTTTTTAACCACACAAAGAGGTGATTTTGTATCTGATTGTTGTTTAGATGTCGGATAAGACAGGGAAATGGAGATTGATTACTTTTTCATATTTCGTGGCACTCAATAGGAAGTAAGAATTATGATATACTTCAAACCCGATATAGTCAAATTAACTTCTTAATATATTAAAGAATATGAGAAAACGGAAACTAAAAAGCACATTTAGATCTATCTTGCATCATTCATCAGCTGGGTATGCTTGAATTTCAGTGTTTATGCTCACGAAAGAGTTAAACCCACGACTAGTCGTCTTGAAAGCCCTGGTCAGTTATTCACAATAGCCTCTAACAATAAGACTTCACTAGGCTCCTACGATTATTAATTGCATGGACAAGCTGTTTGTAGGAAAAATGTTTAGAATCATGAGTATAACGTTTGTGTTTACTTGTATTGAAATGAAGTTATCCGAGTAATTGTCATTTGAAAAGTTTCAAAATTTCCATACCTAAGATATAATCAAATTGACAAATTTGTATTTTAGCACTCTATTGTCTGTTCATTGATCAAGATTAGCTACTATGCAAAAAAGTTGTAATAAGATTACTCCCTTTTGGATGTAATATGATAATAAATTTAGAATTCAAGCGACAAAATCAAATATTTGAATACGGTCAACCGGAAAACATTTGCAACGTATTTAACCATTAAAGAAAATGGGATTTAGTTTAGTAAACATTTTGGTCAGAAGATTTAGTAATAAACCGAACAAAGGAAGGTATTTATTTGAACTAATCCCTTATGAGTGTTACAACTGATAATAAAATAAATACAAACAATCTGGCTGTAAGTCCGGCCAAAGACCTCTCGTTTGTGCTGCTGAGTAAAAAAGTAACCTCATGAGGTAACTTGAGAGGTCTGTGGAGATCAAACTAATACACCACATTATTGAATCTTGGATAATTCAAAGACCATACTTGAGGCACCGAAATCATAAAGGACTATTCTTTGTGCATCCCTGTAAATATGAACTGCATGGATGTCAGCAAAGACAAGAGAATGGAGAGGTGATCGTCAATCCTTCTTTACGAGTGTTTATTCCTATGTGTATGTTATGAAGTGCATGAGGGCAAGCCTATTTGTCAGTGGTGTGCGTGCAACTCCTTAATGTCAGAAAGAGGTAGCAAGTACGAATGAAGGTAATGGTAACCATCAATCTTCCTTGGTGTGAGTATACCTAAGTTTATGCCAGGAGATACATAAGTGAAAGCCCATGAGTCATCGATATGCATATAGAATATACTTGTCCCAAGGGTGAATGAACCTGTGTTACTGGTATCCATGGGACGTAGACGTGTCCGAGGTGCACCAGGATAAAGACGTTTTCAACGATCTCCACACGAAAACATATCCACGTGATGTGTTGATATCCCTTGAAATGACAGTCTTTCTTCCGAAAAAACCTTTGGACTTCATCAAGCTCAAATGGCTAATACACCTCATGAAACAGTCTAATTAGTCAATTAAAATTATGATAAATCTACAGTTATCTACGAAAATAATAATATGTAATAACATACAGATGTTTCAATTTTTAACTATCGATCAATAATATCTGGGAAACTACAGAAATCTAGGGACTAATCATTGGTGTTTGTACAATACCCTACATGGAACTAAAGACTAAGACCTGCGGGTTTTACCCGGGGACTTTCACCTTTGCCTACTGAGTTACAACCCAATGTTTAGCATTTCCAGCTTTATGACACAAAACTAAGGTCTTGGCGAACTCTTTAATGACTGAATTCGAAATGGATTACAGAACTTCTATTAAGAGTCGTCAATGGTGAAGTCTAACCACCTCAGATTTGAAGCAGTCGTCTATTATAATAATAAATGTCATTTGTTTGAAGTTGGAAATGTAAACTATATGATTGCAAGTCGAATTGTTTGTGGTGTATCATCCTAGGTTCAATCCCTGACGAGATTGTAAGTAAGCATTGCTGCAGAGTCTCATACTTAAACAATGCATTTATCCAGTGCTCCCTGTTTATCAGTAGATCCTCAGCTGACGAAAATCACCTTCATTGTAATCTATGACTAAGTTTGCTCGAACAAAGAGACAAAAAGAGTAAACAAAAATAGGTCCATAGAAAATCTACCCTAACATTTTTCTCAAATTTATATTACTCTTTATTTTTACATTTTAATGGGATAATTCTATGTAATCTATATGGAATCGATCATTTTCAAAGCAAACTAAAACCAATTTTTGTTTGTTGTTAATGGATTACTTTTTGATATAAATACACGTTCTACGTATTATATTCAATTAAAGTATTTCCTACAGGAAACAAAATACCATCTATTATATTACACCGATTGTATTGCTATTAATCTGATGATACCAATTTGTTGAATAATTTTTTTAACATTTTGTTAAGTACTTTGTAAAGGTTCGTTCGATTTTAAGATAAACACAAACTTATATTAGCTGGAAAGTCGTTGAAAACCAGAACTAGGACAACATATGTAAGCGGACAACTATTTTCAATTAGATCGTCATCAGGCTTTTCTCTAATATACATGAATATTTATACGAAAATGTTGGACCAATCAAGGCAATTTGAGTCAATAATCACAATGAAATAGAATACGTCACCGAGCATAATAGTTAAAAGTACAAGTTGGTAGTCGGAAGAAAGGTGTACTGATAGTAGTAAGAATATTAAATTGCGATAACAAAAGTCTTATCATATAAGAACTCTCGTCTAAATTAGAGCGAATAGTTTCACAGTATTTGAGCGCCGAGTTGATGTAAGACATTAAATAGGAATAATATATTTGTAAAATCTCAGCGAATGAATTTGTAGTAAATCCAACGTTTCGCCTGGCAATCTGGTCCAAGCTTTTTCAAAGTCTTATCAATAGTTAAATATTGGAAATAGGAGGTCAAACGTGGGTAAACATACTTAGAATAGTCATCACAAAACATTTAAATCATTACGTAATAAGAAGTATGTAAATAATTAAATAGTGAAGAATACAAACGGAAAGAGGCGGAAAATTACGAACAAATGATAACAAAATTAAAAATAACATTTAGATATTAATAATGTCATTTGTTAAATTTTGTCCGGCAATAGAAGGGGTAGGGGGGTTACAAATTTTTTCTGTACACATAAATTGGGGTGAAATGTACGGATTCCTATTGCTTCAGATATATAAAGGAGATGGTAAAAAACTCCGTTGGGAAATGATGGAGATATACAATAGATAGATAGTAAAGCCTGATGACGATCTAATTGAAAATAGTTGTTCGCTTACATATGTTGTTCTAATTTCCACAATGCGAATCTTCAGTATTCGAAAACCGGAATGCACTGCACATCTGTTTCATGATTCCTGAATAGTATCCATCAAGGATCTGCAGGTCTTATGGCGTAAACAATATCTGTTAACTACTTATTAATTAATAAATTTATTCACGTATGCAACATTATTGAGTTTTCGATATCGAGTGATGGCGTCTTAACAATTTCAGTATTAAATACCTTAAACTCGCATTTAATAAGGTCAATACCTTTACACAACCTTATCCACTATTTATAATCCTGTTGTTATTATTCAGCACTGTTATAAATAATTTCCTTTCTAATATGATCTTTTTCAGTGGGATTGTCTTTATATATGATAAATTATAAAAATAAACAAAGAATTGCAATTATGAAAATTTCTAAATAAGGAGTAATTATCCACCAAATTATAATATAGTTTGTGTTCATATGGGAAAAGTATTATTGTTATTGTGTAGTTTTTGCCTATTCACAAAACAGTCTAAAGTTGACAAACCATAAAATTAATATTTTTCTTAAAACATTATAAGCTACCTACGAGTAACATGAATCATTATAAAAATTAAATTGCAACTCACCTTCATAATAATCTGATTCATTCTTGAAAGAGTTTGAGCATAATAAAATATTTGTATCCATGTTATAAAAATTTTATCCTCAATCAGTCTACAAAAAAAATTAGTTTATCTAACTGTGTAAATATGAGTTTATTGGGTAACCATCATCATCAGTCTTAAAGCAGATAGTTTATTTTTTTTCTTTTTTTCTCTTCAAAATAATCCATTATGTAATAGATACATAAATCATACGATTAATTCTGATCTCATTTAACATTGATATTCCAACTTCTATTGTCAAGAAAATAATAAGTTTACCACTTAATTAATTAATATGATTTCCAACTCTACATATAGTACAGTCTAATAATACGGAGTGAATTTTATTCGTTCATTTACCAACTGGTTCCTATTGGTTTAAAATGGGAAATATTTCAACAAATTGAACAATATCATCAACTCACCATGAAATGTATAAACCATTCAGATAAGATAAATAAATTTGAAAATTAATATAATGAAAAAAAGATGGATATAACCAAAGAAACGAAAGTAATTCAGCTCTAATGAACCGAAATGAAATATTACTAATTATTGTGAAGTTAACAAGTGAGATCCAAGTGGTGAAATATCAATATTGCAACAACAAAAAACGTACGAAGTCAAACAAAAAAAAGTAACATAAAAAACAGAAATGCAAAGATTAGACAAAAGATTGTCTGAGGGAAGGAAAAAAAACTTTCGAAAAAAATCAAACAGATGAGACGGAGAAACAAGAGAAAATGAAAGGGAAACGGTAAACTAGACATTGAAGCAAATGACTTATAGAATTTCTGACTATTAATATAAATCAAATCCTCTTCCAAATTCACTAACACAAAAAGGCAGTCATGTTATCGACGATTGCACCACATCATCCACCTTCTTTCATCTCTCCAAACTGAACAAATCACTTGTCACATCTACCTCTATATGCCAAACAGCAAAATCATTTCAATTCTATTACACATAAACAGCACACTTCATACTACTTAATTCAAAATGCAACTACTTTTTATAATATTCACATCATCGCATCTATTTACACGTCTCTTTGTGTACAAACAGACACGTACGTATCAGCACAAACATTGACTCATTCTGGAGTACGTTGTTATTAACGAAGTATGTTATGTCATCGTCGCTTATCACTTATACTTCTAAGGTCGGGGAACCACTGCTATTCTCATGAGGTGAGGTGAGACATTGAGACTAGTATGAATGAAGATTTAGTAGCCTTAAAATACAACGACGATCCTAGTCGAAGACACACTCATTATATATTGAATGTACAGCCACTCTGATTATTAATTAGGATGAAATCACATATATGGAAAATACCAAGAGTTATGAAAAAATTTCATGATAATGAATGTTACTCTGACCATAGTTCACCTTACTTTAATACAAGAATATAGTACTCAAATAAATTCATGTTATGACGAATGAAATATCACACTGGGAAATAATAACAAATATTAATCTGAATAATCGTACTGAATCAAAATAACGGAAGTAACGTTAACCCAAAATCACAACGAACCAAAATTTTATTTGGTCTTTTAATCCCATCACATTACCCTCCGTTCTTTTAAATGAATACGTAGGAGAAATTTTTCCCTAGAAGGTTCATTCGAAGGGTTGTTATTCCTTTTTGTACCAGCTGGGACCTCGACTCGTCGCGCGGTTGTATTCCAGATTCCTGTTGGATTTTTTTGTTAACCGAATATCCCATTATTATATCTCCTGACAAGTTTTCCAACTCATAAGTAGCTATAGCGATCAGGTCATATCCTTCCTTCTAAATTTGACTATAATTACGTTCTCACTGAAGGAGTATCCGTGAAACATGAAAAATCTCCTTCTCTGTACCCTCGGGAAGAATATGTGCGATAATTGCTCGGATGCCGTAATTTGGGGCGTCCGTCGCTACCACAATTTCTGATTTAGGGCTAAAGCGGATCAATAGTAAATCAGAATACAACATTTCTTTTACTCTGTTAAACGATCGTTGGCATTCCTTTGACTCTCGCCATTTTGTACCATTTAACAAACTTTGATTCAGTGGGTGTAGAAACAGATCATGAGCAAGAGTGATCGTAATTTGCCAACATTTTGTGGTACTGGCATTCGTCTAAGCGTATTGATATTATCTAAATTGGCTTTACATCCGTCTCTGTCGATCACGAACTCGAGATACTTCATGGTTTGTATAAAGAAATCGCACTAATAGTCACGTAAATGTAAGCTAAACTGTTTAAATTTTGACAGGACACTATCAAGTATACGGAACAATTCCTCCTGAGTAGGTTCAGTAAGAGTGATGTCGTCCATGTAGGCACCAACGCCTGGTATTTCACCCATCACAATATTCATAATTTGTCGGAATATTTCTAGAGCTGTCTTTACATCTGGGGGTAATCGCTGGTGCTGATAACATCTCTTTTGTGAGGATTGATGGTCAGGAATTGTTTCAAAAATGCATCCATTTTAACTTGAAGTTCAGTTTTGCAAACTACTTCCCAACATCAGGTTTTATTAAGATATCTTCGTGTACAGGAAGTGGGTACGAATAATCATCCGATGCATTTAGCACTCAATACCTAACGCTGGCCCTTCTGCATTACCGCAGGTGTCAGTTGGTGGCGAAAACCCTATGGAGTGATAACCGTAACTCAAAACACCAGTTCAACTGGTAATATGCAAAACTTAACCTTTTTCTTTTATTGCAAAGCATAATGCGTGATGTAACAGTTGATTATTCAGATCAAAGTTATCATAAGTGGTCAGCGTTTCCTGATTGATTAAAAGGTCACTCAGCGTCGTCAGTATATCATACTTTTACCGTAGAACCCGGATCAGAGGAAATTTCAATGATTTTCTCAAAGTCAGTAATAATTGTGAGAAGAAAATCTCAAGTCATTCGGACACAAGACAAAGAATACTATATTTCAGGCCACTTTTAAAACTAGCTAACTTTATGTATGGAGCTCAGAATTTCGTTCTGTCTCAACAACCAGTAGTGAACGTTAAGTAGAAATCTGTGTCCCTGGAGATTTCTCAACGACCTTTCAAAATAACTTATAATGATAGATTTGTAGTGTTAAACTTTCGAAGTTAATGTAGACTTATTAATTTAATTACTTGAAACGTCTCTACATTATTTCCGATCTGTCAGCATTTATTACAAATCAATACTTACTTTCCTCTGTTTTGTACTTTGCTCGAAAATTCTTGAATGAGTCGATCTGGTAAAAACAATAAGGGTACATTTCGTCTACTGAATTAACATATATGGTGAAAAAAACTAAACTAGTCTTCAAAAACGTGGCAAATATTGCGTCTTCTATCGTTTTTGAAACAAGGTCTTCATTTAGATAGGTTATGACGCCTCATGGTGAAAGCCGAGTTCCTTTGGAATTCATGAGGCCGATGCCCCTTCTGACAAACAGAGCAACTATTCATCCAAGTACATGGAATGCTCTTACAGTGTGGGAGACCGTGAGAGTCTTCCAACTAGTTGCAGAAATGAGGAGATACAACCTGGAGGTGCTTGGGAATAGTGAAACACATTGGACACAGGTCGGACAACAAAGACTAGCTTCAAGAGAGCTACAGATAGACTATGGACATGAAGAAGAAAGTGCCCATATACACAAGGAGTTGCATCGATGCTGTCCAAACATGCACAAAATGCACTTATAGGATGGGAATCTCATGGACCAAGGATCATCAAAGCCTCCTTTAAAACAAAGAAAGAGTGTATTACAATGAATGTCATCCAATGCTATGTGCTAAATGTCAAGGTACAAGCCGGATACACGGAAGTCGACGGCATATGTTCCACTGGAGGTAACAGGAGTATATATATATATATATATATATATATATATATACTATCTTTATTTCTTTTGTATCCTCTTGCTATTATCGTTGAAGCATCTTTCACCAAGGTTAAGAAATTCAACAGTTGTATACATCTATGATTAAATGTTTATATTGTGACTAGTACTAAAGTACATAATGTTCATTTATTTTTAGATTGGTTCAGTCGTGATGTTACCTGTATCTCAGAGTTATGTTTTACGCAAAGACTTTGGTTCAGTGCCTGTTACCAAAACCCTCATCACATTTTATAATAAACTACTGAGTTAAGATAACCACCAACATGTTTAACGGAAATAACATCCATGTCTTATTCTTGAAGTCTTGTGTTTGACCCTTCTTGTTGTTAAGCCATGAATTTAGGTGGAGTCTCAGTGTAAAAATCAACATAAAGACGCATGCACATTTAGCTGGAGAGTTTTTGTTAGCAGGAAGTAACATATCACTTGGATTTTGTTGTTATCATGATTCTGGTTATAAGCTAAGACTTCCAACTACAAGGAGTTCATTTGTTGAAAAAGACTGAAGAAATAGAGGATTGAAACTCAAAAACAACACACATTACGAACAATATGTATTCATAATTCTATTGAGTGTAATGACTAGGTCTACTTGCCAAGAAATCTATTCTCAATATAGTAGCAACATTTACACCTTAGAGATTTAGTCGTAATAAGGCTTTTTTATAATTGTGTGAACCATTCACGAGCTTGTCTCATCACTAGGATATAATATGTAGGTGCCTTGTAGTGGCTGGAGCTATGTCAAGCCCATACAGTCTATTCTAGCTTCTGAAAGGACTAATATATTCATTCTTCTGAAGCCACATTTTGACCTTGTCAACTACTTGCCTATTAACCCTAGTTTTACAAGGTCGAATGTCTGTTAATTAATTACCTATACAGAGCGTGTTAGTAGCTTATTTTTTTCTGAATATAAATACTGTCATGCATAATCAAAACCAGTTGATTCACTCTCCTTTCCCACTGAATGTTATTTCGTTTCGCTTCATTTTCTCCATTCGGTTTCCCCTATAATCTGTTCAGATCAATGGGTGTACGAAATGCACTTATTCAAACTTCATTCTCGTATTTGACTTATTTTATTCTGTTACTCTCAAACACGGATTAAGTCAATAAAATTATACGGGGGTCGGCGGCATGTATACTTCAATAACAATCATCAAACGATTTAACCGGAGTCAGATACAGGGTCACTAAAGCCTACAAGGAAGATGTAATTCATACTTAGTCACTAGGACCGAATGCTTAAAAAAGCAAAGATTAATTTTCATATGTATCTCAAGTAATAGGAAGATATCCCCAACATCTCTTTTCATTGGTGATAAACTGTACAAATGTAAAACTGAAATATTCTGTTTCCATGCGTTACTAATGAATTTCATATTTATAAGCTATTAAGTATTCCCCAGCACATCTAGTGCCAAAACTACCAGAAAATGGTAATTTTAACAGGCTAGTAATTGTAATCATTTTTTTATTGAGTGTGCATTGGGAATCAGCTTCTGATGCTCCTGCCATTTTAATGAACATGGCCTCATAAAACAGAAAGTAAGATAAACGAAGTTAGAAACAGTAGAATAATGCATAGAAGTAATATCGACATTTACACAATTTACAAGTCGTTTACAGGAAAATAACATTCAATATGACTACACTTTTTTCTCATTCTGGAATTGGCTTTCATTTGTACCAGATTCGTCTTTTTTTCTTTAAAAAACCTGAACTACTTAATTATTTGAAGTAAATAAATTAGATTGATGAATAATAACTGAGCGTTAAAGTTCTGAACTTTTACTACTAACGCTCATCTGCCAGCTGCCACTGTAAACCATATGTCTTTATATTCGAACAAGCCATTCGTGAACATCTGAATCTTGAAAGTGAGCGATTGCTTTCCTTCATATACTGTAGTATTAGCTGGTTTGTAACGAATAAAAAAATGTATCAAAAGTAATGATTTTAATGCCATTTAAAATTTTATATTTAATTACTAAATCAAAGGAAAAAAGCCCATAGTTGTTTTTAACACATAATTTGAAAAAACCTGTTTTAAAGAACAAACAATGAAGCTGATTCACTGAAGGCAATGAATTAGTAAGTCCAAATATTTGTTGTGAATTACGATAATACGCTATTATTTCATACATCTTGAGATCACCAACATGTATTTCATAAAAATGAGGCCATTGGTGATTGGAACTAAATAGTTTTACAATAAATAATAGCTCTTTTGGTGACACAACGTAGTGATAGGAAATGAAATTCAAATCTCAAGAATTCTTATACTTCGTTCAGTTTTAAAACACGAATTGAAACCGCCACATTCAAATGCTTAACTGAACATCTGCTGAGATACAAAAACTACGAAAGCCGGTGACTGAATAGTAATCAGTGACTTGATTTTTGTAACTATACAATCGGTCAGCTTGATACAGTAATGTTAGATAGTTATTATGATGTAACTTACGCAGTCATCAGTTTCACTGACATCTGAAACCATTTCACCCCTGACGTTTTTACAACGTTACGTACGGAATCAAACAAATAACCTAGTTTACGTGTTTGTTCATATTTTGTTTGGTATGCAGCACTTATTGGGGGTGCTGAAACTTTCGGCAGAATACTAAGATGATCCGCCATATATTGGGGTCAGTATGTAAGTTATTATGTAATACTGAATGATGTAAAATTAACTATTACGAGTATGAGGGACATTGAAGCTAGCATATTGTCACATTCTTCAGGCATATTTATTTCAATCTTCATTACCAAGGTCTTGATAGCAAGAAAACAAAAGATTATATTTCACTAACACAGCTGGATTGACTTTCATACCAGTTTATATTTTGAACAACTTTGGAATCGCAAACAACAGAGATATGGTAGGGCACCATAGTTTCATAATATCACTTGAGCTGATGTCGGCTCATGACGAAAACTCTCTGGAGACTGAAACAATCTTTTCATATCACTCAACTCATCATGCATTTTCAAATGTGTTTTCTTCAGGATGATTCTGTGAAGTGAAGTTTTAAGCTTACAAACAGCCACATGTGAAGTGTATTTGTGATCTAAATAAAACATATTATTTCTTAATAATTGCGACAGGAATTGTCAGCCCAAAACAATGTCAGAGAAATAACTTGAGTTCACTTATCTACAGTTGAGAACACAATGAAAATAATTGAATCAATGAATTACAAACAGTTTCATACTGAAAACCTTACCCTGCATTCCTTATACTTTAAGTATGAATTAGAAGTTTTAATTTTGAAATAAATTCAGAGTTACACAAAATGTAAAAGTAGTTTCACTATCTTTCATAGTTGAAAGCGTGAGTCAATTGAAGCTAGACCACCATGGAAAACCTGGAAACACTGGACGGCCGTTTCGTCCTATTATGAGACTCCTCAGCAGTGCACATCCACGAACCCGTACTCGCGAGGTTCGAACCCAGGACCTACCGGTCTCGAGCCAGAGCCCTTAACCGATAGAGCTGGCATTCAACGGTGTTAATGTCTAACTTCAACCGATCTACGAAATTGAGCAACCATTCACCAATTGTCTTCAGTGAGTTCCTATCTCACGACAGACGTGGTTTGAACTCCACTGGTCACAGCTTCTCACTAGAGTTCCTGGATGTACTTCTCGAAGTCACTAGTGAGCGTATGTTTTACCATCATTTTTATCATTGTCTGTTTTCACTAACATTATAACAAATTCTATACTTTTTAATAAATAATTCGCTTACCTGATGCATGTAGTGGAATGTTAATATATGTTATTTTATATTATATATAGGATCTTTGATCACAGTAAAAAAGTCGTTAGAATTTTTTTGTACAATCAGCAGTAAATTGGGAAATAATAATAATAATAATTAAACTTTTATCTAACCTCTTGTTTCTAGAAGATTCGGCCAACCATGGTGTTCTAAATCACTATGAAATTGATTTGAACTTAATTGTGCAGTTGGTGATGTCATCATCATCATCATCATACTCATTGAATATTGTGATTAATGTTGATTTAATTGTTCCATTAACGCAAAATTATAGAAACTGGTATTATTAGTGAAATTGTCGTTGGAAAAAAAGGAAATAATTGGTGAAATTAATTTTTATCATTAGTAACATACTGATAATTTTGTGATGTTAAACTGACTACATATTCTTATACCCCATTACCGTATTTATTATTACTTTGTATTATGACGACCGCATAGATTCTGTAAAACACAGAGAATCACTAGTTCATAGTGTGGTATGATCTACTTATATCCATATAAGTAGCATATGGTGTTGGTCAGACATAGAATGTGTTTTGGCAGAAGTCCGATGAGGGAAGAACTGAAATGAAGCGCAATCGGTATGAAAATGCACGAACAATGTAATTAGAGAAGAAACAGTGAAGATTGAAACTGTTGGTTGTTAATTTGCAAATTAACTGTCAATTGTATGGTTTTCAGAATTTACTGAGATAGTCTGTAACTTTTGCTTAAATACATTCGATTGTCCCCAACTAGTGTTCTGTTCACTACAATAGTATCTTCTTATTGTAGGGAAAATGAGACCAATTTCTGCTCAGACTATCAAAAGGTACCGAAAATGTAAAAATCAATTAGACTGAATAATCATAACTGATGAAATTAGGAAATTATCGGTGCCAGTTGAGCAATATTTCGAGGAATTTTTGTTTAAAATGTATTCAGGTCCTAATTTTTTAAAACATCTTTGGCAAATATTTCTAACAGCCACCAAGATTCAGCCAGGAAGGTCTTTTATTCGTTCGGACGCCACAACAGTTTTTTTCATTCATTAAATATAGGCTCCACGAATTGTAATATATTTATCACCCATGTTTCCACTAGACAGGCAATGAGGAAAATATGCCAGCAACCGAAGTCTTTTCGTTTGAGTTCTCCAAGATTTAGTGTCGGAATATTTTGTAATTCTTTTATAATAGCTCATGCGTAAGGAAAGTTAGCATTTATAAGTAGTCACTTCAATCAGATGTAAAAAAGATAAGCTAATTACAATATTTGCATAGTTGAAAAACAGGAAGCCCAAAAGTTTGAGCATATTGAAAAAGTCCATGTATTGTGAAAGTTCTACAGGATAGACGTCAGTATTAGTAAACAAGATTTGTTATAAAAAAAACTTGATTCAAGAAAAAAGGATGAATTTGATGGAGAAAAAATATTCAGTAATTTTAAAACTATCAATTCAAGGAAAGACAAATAATAGTGAATGGATCTGAACCATTGTGAGAAAATCTGAAATATATCATCCAACGTTTCCAACTATTGGTTACTATAGTCTCGCACACTTAACATAGAGCTTAAACGATTGGTTGTAATAAAATCAGTTTATTCTAAAATAATTACAAACACGTTTATTGAATGAATGAGGTTGCTTTGTTCTGTGTGTTGACAGATTTTATCCGGGTTTCATGTATTTCACTAATATTAACTCATTTAGATGTTAGACGTTAGATTAATAACGACACTATCAAAAACTTCAGGCTGTTTGAAGGAATCAGTAAGAAGCTTTAAACTTAGGTTTTAAACTAGCTGACAACACCTTAGCACAGCATAACCTGTAATCATGAAAGGAATTACACTACTGATTGAATTTACAACAGGTTACTTGATTTCACAATCAAAGATTTTACCATTTAGCCTTCAGGAATAATTGTTAGAATTACATACTTGGAAATTTATTCAGTTGGATTTTAAATTGATGAGCATAACAGAGTTCCATATAGGTGAGTATTTTACTCAATTAAATAATCATGTAAAAGGGTAATGGCGGTATTTATAAACGACTGACTGTTCAAAAGTTGAACAAAAAGCCGTATCTTGTGCAAAAAAATTAAAACTTACTTTATTAGATTTTGTATAATTTTCTTTATATATTATTCTAACTAAAGCAATATCGTTTATATCATTTATTTGTTGTTGTCGCTGTTGTTCCTGATTATGATGAGAATTATTTTGATTAAGGAATAGAACAGTAGCTGATTGTAGATTATTTTAGGAATTTTCTTGAGATGTTCTTGCCAATTGTTCATTCATTGTTTGATGTAAAGAAATGGACTGAGGAATAGAGAATTTCGGTATCACACAATGATTTATGGGTGAACAAATTGTTGGACTGGAATTTCGAAGTAAATTAGGTGAATTAATACAACTGGAAAGTTTTAAATAGTCAATATATGAAGGTGAAGATAATGGAGCTGTTATAAATGAAGATGATGGTAATGAAGAAATATCATGAGGATGTTGATGATTTGGCAAAGATGAAAAAAACTCTGTATGACTCACTTTTGAAATATTTGTTGGTTGAATCAATTTTGTTGATTCTTTTGGTAACTTTTTATGTGCAGAAAAACATGTTTTGTTAATTAAATTTCCAAGGGATCTACTGCTAGTTGAATGTGTATTACTGGTAGTTGACATACTAGGTTTTATCAGAACAGGGCGTGAAATAGTAATATGAACAGGATGCTGAGACATTCTAGGTTTCAAGTGAAATGAAAACGGAACAAATATCAAAGAAGCTGCAAATTTTTAATGAAAGATATTTAAAGTATGAATTTACATTAATGTTACTAACTTATATCTGAAAACATTATAACAGAACCCTGTTGTTGTCTAACTATAAATTTAATTTAGTTATAGGTAATCATTTAAAGAGTAATAATATTTTATTAAACTGTGTACTCTTGATTAAGACTTCTAAAAATAAACTTTTTAATAGTAAAATAATTGTAGCATATTTTCACAGTGCGTCAACACAATTTGTTTGAACGCTTCATTTTAAAGCGTTTAATGTTAATCGTTAACTTCAGTGTGATTGGATAGAATGGTTTGAAGATTTTTGATTCCTTATTTGATAATCTGGATTATTATTTTTAAAGTCGTAAATTTTCCAAAGATAAAGAGTTCGATTTTCTCTAATGACCTTAACTTTTCATGCATTGACTTTTGGTATCTTATTCAGTTGCATTACAAAATGCTTGCATCAAAAGAAGAGAATTGTCTTTGTAGTTGTAAAATCTTTACAATGGTTAAATTCTAACACACAAAGCATAATGTAATTTTTGCTTGTATGTATGCTCGTATATAGCAGTAAAAAGGAATGATATTTAGTTCAATAGATTTGTAAGGTGTTCAGAATGTATAATGATTAATTACTGGGTATTAACTAATGTCATGTTCGTCAAGTCCTTAGTGCAGATAAAATTATACCGGTAAAGTTGCAATGCAGTAACTAGAATGAGCAATTCACTATCATGAACGCTTAGTATATTTTCAAATCATTTAACACCGTAGTGAATAAGCCACTGTATTAATAAATGTTTAGAAGTTAGGGCTGATTATTTTTTCAAAAGGGATTTTGCGGAAATTTTAGTAATTTTATAGAGTTGAGATCATAAGTCAGTTGAAGCTAGACCACCATGGTCTATCGGTTAAGTGCTCTGGAGCGAGACTCGTAGGTTCTAGGTTCGAATCTCCCAAGGCGGGATCGCGGATGCGCACTGCTGAGAAGTCCCATAATAGGACGAAACGGCCGTCCAGTGCTTCCAGGTTTTCCATGGTGGTATAGCTTCAATTGACTAATAATTACTTTTTGCTCCAAATCTATAGGAAAAGCACTTAAAAAACTATTACGAAATATCTCTGATACCTTTCCAATCTAGTGTCGTTTACTAGTGAAAGGATTTCAGTTTTTAGACTGATGGTGACATTAACGAAGAAAGGCAAACTTAACACCAAGTATGCAATAGATAGTACTAAGTGAGAACCTGTCTTGCTTTCGCCTACGATTACGAGGACACAGATTATCAGTTAAACGTAGTGATATATATTCACTTATATCGATGTTTGCAAACACCTGACAACACGAGTTGAACTTGGAAAGTGTCAACTATTTGAATAGAGGAAATGCTTGGAGTTTCAGTTTCCAAAAATATGAGAGATACATTAACTAAATTCAATAAATAACGTAGATCAAATTAATAGACTACTGTATATGAATTGAATTATATTATAATAGGTTAATTTAACAGAAAAACAAACAAGAATGAAAATGCATGCTGAGATGAAAACTTCCGGCTTAGAGCCATTTAGAAACAGGGCTGACGAAATTGACCGCTGTGTCTCTAGTGTAATAACTTTGAAAGAGTTCACTTCCAGTTAAAGCGAAACCTATCAGTATATCCAGAATAATATTAAAAACTTTGGAGTCAAATTATTCAGCTCGGACGATGTGTGATCACGAAAATTGAATTTATACTTTACTTCTTAACTTTGTTATGAAATTAAGTTCATTTATGTTAACTAACTGATAAGCATCGTTTTTTTTACCCTTCACCGACTTTTTTAATATACATTAACTAACTTAATAGTTATTTTTCCTTTATAGTATCTTCTGGCGAACAAAAATGCAATTTTTTTTAGATTGAATAATCAATGATGATACCAGATCATTTAATTTCAAACAATTTATTTAATTTCACGTTATTCCCATCGCAACCATAAAAGAATAAAGAATAGAATCTATCAATTGATAATCGGATATTTTTAATGTAAAAATGGAAATTTCCAACGTCTGGTTAACTTATTGACGAGTAAACAAAATTTAAAATTTGTAATGACCAAAGTAAATTTTAAATATCATCATTTTATTTGTTTTTATAGATTGAAATTATACGGACAATTTAGAGACTATCAACTTGGATTCAACTTCAGTCATTCATAGGTTTAAGGGATTTGGTGATGTGGTCTACTCTTATTTGAAATAACTGAAGGTGATCGATATTACGTTGTAAAACCTTTGTTTTGTGGTGATTAGATTTATTGTCGAAGTGAATATTTTGGCTCAGAAATCCACGACCGTATCATTCGTAATGGAACAGTAATAAGTAGTGATTTTGATCCATTCATAAGAGTTTGTACCAGACTTCAAACAGACAAAAAGATTTTGTTTAAGGATTCTACTCACCTGAACATCCGAACAACACTATTACTTGTAGATCGTGATACATTTAGGTTATCAATTGCAACTATAAAATCACCAGCTTGTATTCCACACTGCATTGCTGGTGAACCCGGTTCTACATGGCTAACGTAAACCGGACAATTACCACATAAAGTAAATCCATACCCTTTAGAACCTTTTTGAATAAGAAACTGAATTAAGAAAAAGTAAGATACAGTAAAGTAATGCTTAATAAACGAAATCGAATTAATTGTTTGTTATATGGACATCAGACAAAAAATATGGTAATTAAGACAAGCTGTCAGGTTATTATAAAAAATAATGATATGTTCGTAATATTCAGATGACTAGAGGATTGAATTTTTGACGTTTCATGGCTCACTGTCAGTTGCGTCCACAGAGAATAAATGAATAGTCGAGTTAAATTAACACAAGTTTAAAACATACAAAGGAACAAAGTAACATACTTAGTACAAATAAAATAATTCTAAATAAGTCAATGACATGTCATTCGGGTCAACGTGATTCCATGCGAGATATGTCTGTGTATTTTTGTGTATGATAGTCGATGTGAAAAAATCTCTTAGGTCTTATTGCAGTTTGCTATTGCCCTTCTGTATAGAATCATACTTTCCCACTGTCAGTAAACTCTAGAATGTAATATTTTTATACTCTGTAAAACGTTTTTACTGCACTATTTTACATGAATTATTGTTGAGGCGGATTTTAAACGATGACTGTTAGATGTTATGACAAAATTTGGCGAAGAATAATAGTTACCTCATTAGATTTATAGGAATATAGACGGATACCATGAATAGAAAGGATAAACCTAATTATGTGGTATTATAGAAATGTCTTGGGAATTGAATGTTTTGGATTTTAATCTGTAAGGGAATTAACGTAATTAGGACGTTCTTTATTCTACGAATTTTTTTATCTTTTTTCTATTGATCGAAAAAATCCAAATGACCGTTTTTGTTTATCGTCAACCTCTCGAGTTCGAAAGAAAGCACTATGAATTAGAATTACCTAGCATAACGGTTTCACCAACAAAATGGTAATGTAGATGATTCTGGATTAAAAATGGTTATGTTTAGTTTTAACATTTTATTTATTTGAGGACAGTATGTCCCCTTTGAAGTAGTTTAAATCAGTATTTGAATAAGAATAAAAGTAATTCTCAGTTTCATTAGATGAATAGAAATTTTTAAACTAAGATAACATAAGTCAGAATTTTACTTTACAACTGAATTAAAAATAACCATTAAACTCAAACTCAGCTACTATTGAGTTGACAAAAGCGAATTATTTCCATTTAACACAGTTGCACATTTTCTATGAGATTGAGCAGAATCACATCACTTCAAAATTAAGCAGACTCTTCTAATGTTGTCCAGGACAACAATGAGAGCATTTTAATGATGTAATTTACCTCAAGAATACAACAATACCGAAAGTATTATATCGACTCTCACAAAATACAAAATGTTAATGATTTCAATAGCATTTTTGTCAACGTGAGAAAATATATATCTGTTATATTCTAGTGAAGATTAAACTACGGGTAACTTCTGATTACTGTCAATGGACTAATATTATATATATTCTTATTGTATAACTACTATTCAGTAACTAGATTATGTATATCTATATTTCTTTTATTATAAGCCTCATTTTCACCTATAGATTATTACTATACGATTTACTATTTTTAAAATTAAACTCAGTTTATTAATTACAGTCTCCCACGTTCACAGTCACTTTTTGGTTTGATCTTGTATAAATTTTATTTCCTATTTTATGATGTGATGCGGTTTGTTTGGCTGGTATATAAACCAAGTATGTTTGAAATGAATGATTTGTATAGTGGAAGTTGTTATTGGCGTTCTGGACTCAACTGTAAGGGCTAGGAGAACAAAGAATTAATAACGACGCTAGGCTTCTCATACCGGTCGAACGTAATTGGTTTTAGCACAGTACTAGGGTTGGGCAAATCGTATTTCGGTTGGCGAAAAAATCACGTGATATTTGGCCAGGTTTTAAGTCACAACAACATTAATCTTTTCCTTTTTATAAGTTTACTGTTAATTAAAATTTATTGTTTTATCGTTCAAGTTATTCAGAGTCCAAGTGTACAGAAGTCTAAGTTTAGAGGTCCTAGTGTGGTGAGTTTTATTCAACCTGCATTCGAATGATACATTATTTTATAATGTATATTCCACAGATCTACAGTGGTCAAATCTTATTTTATACTGTGTAACATAACTTCATATAAGGAAAGTAATATTTACAAGTTCTTATGTCTTGTTAGTTTAGAATTAAATACTTAAAATATTTAACCAATATTTTTAAGTAGCTTGTATTGTTATCATGAACGTTCTATGTTTCTGAACATAAATTATTTAACCAGTTTGAGGTCTTTCAGTAATTCAAAAAGCAGTGCAAATCGAGACTTATGATTACAATGAATTGCAAGAGAATCTTTTATCACTGTCCTCAAAATTATAATCATTCATGTGAAAATATGATTCACCAAGATCTAGAGTCAGAAGTGTTATATCTTGACCTTAGATCCTTAGTCTGTGGCGTCATACTTGAGCACATTTGAGCGATACTAAAGTGACCTTGAGATTGTCCACCTACACACTACGGCTAAATGAGGATTATAAATCAGTGTAAGGAATTAGGAATAATATTTATAGTTGACAGTTAGGGTTAGGAATTACATTTAGAGTTTTGATCATGAACTGAGATCAGTTATGATGCCAAAACTCTATTTAGCCAAATTAATGAATTTATTTCGCGCCAAAATTCAAGATCTGTCATCGTAAATCTGATTGGTTCGTCCATAAATTATAGTCGTACCACATGTTTTTTTTTCATGTAAAATGTTCACAATTTAAATAAATCATTCAAAATAGGATAGATTTATTATTGTTTTATGTTTTGGTTATATTTTAACAGAACAACTGTTGTAGTTAATATATATTAAACAGCTATTGTTTGAATCATCATTCCAACTGTTTATATTTAAAAGTTTCCTTTTTACATTATTCATTAATATGTCCTACTTTTTGTGTACAATTTATGAGAATCATTGATTTATTTAATTCATTATAACCATTAGTAAGGTTGATAATTTGTATATTAAAATAAATTGATAGAAATGATCCCCAGGTTTCTCATTTACTTCCATTCTCTACTTTCTACTTAATCTATTTGTAATATATTTAACCCGAAGAGATTAATCATCAACAAATGTTATATTTAGTTGTTGCTGAAAATAAAGACTGTTAAAAATAACTCGATACGGTTAAGGTCAGTACTTCATCACATATCTTCGAATGATTTTTGATGCTATCACCATGTATCTGTAGTCATATTCTGTGTTAATCCTTCTTCATGGTCTTAAATGTACAGGTTATAAATTAACTCACTGTCAATGCAGTGGCCCCCGATTTTTAAAGGCTTTCATATGTGAAACATTAGTCGATCAAAATTAATAAGGTTGTGGTATATTTTGCCAATGGTTGAGTCCAGAACGATTATTTTGTTCTATTTAAGACTCCTGACCTTGATTTGCCTGGTGTTGATATTCATACTTAGACTGGAACCTAGCACTTATCGCTACAAACACTAACGCACAGTCCGCTTTGTAGTTAACCTGATTAACGTGTATGACATTTATCTTGTGTAGTCCTGAATACCTACAAACACAAATTAAAAGCTTTTAGTAACAACGATTTTGTTTTCTCTAAACAAATCTTGACAGTTTAAATGTTATGGTTTGAGTAGAGTGATTGTTTCATACAATTAATGGACATATTTTTTAAAAACGATCAATTTTTTAAACTACCGGACACAAGTGAGTTACTCTGAAATTTCACTCCGATTAGAGGAATTCCACACTAAACTTTTATAATGAATAATTTGTTTTTTTCGGAGTTGACGAATTGAATATACACATGTGTCAAAGTGATTTTACTAAACGAACTTTCACTTCATCTGGCATACAATGAAATGTTGACAATTTTATTGATAACCAATGAAAGTTGTTCTTGGTCTTATACCATAATAAAAGATTGTCAAAAAGGTGTTGGTTGACAAATTCTTACTTTTCAACCGTGTTTTACGTAAACATAGTAAAAGCTTTCTCTCATCCTGTCAGGAAAAATTAAAAATGTAAATCAGTAATTTTAATTTTGTTCGTAAGTTAAAACATTTCATTTATTGATTCAGTAAATTACACATTTACGTCAAATTATTGATTATTTAATATCGATTACTACCAGTTAGATTTATTCAACTTTACCTACTGACCGAATCTTTAGGAATGACTGACACGTCACTGTAATCCTTTGATATCGTTCTAATCAGTTGTGGTTGTATAGTTGGTTCATGAATTAACTTTTATCTGAAGTTTTTGCCTTTCTCCAAGTGTTCCGCCATAATAAGTAGCAAGTGACAGTTTTTCGCAGCTATTATAAGTAATAGTATCTGTATATAACGAGATACAAGAAATCCAATCGCACATTTTGCATAATTAAACCTCAGTTACTCGACATGAAGTTAATAACGTGTAATTAAACCTCACTAGATTTCGCATGGAAATAAATGATCGAAATTTGCTTTTGTTATTAAAAATCAAACTTTCCTAAAGCATTCGTTAGTTCATTTCGCTGTATTAATTGAATCAATAAACAACAGTTTTTATGTCTGAATCCATATTTCGACATACAAGTTTACAGGAAAAATTTACAAGAAAGACCTATGTAAAGCTGGATTATGATTAAACGTGGAACCTATTACAAATTTAGTTAAACTTCATTGAAACTGGTAGCTAAATGTCAACATCGAGGCCTTCTTATCAGGTGGTATATATGATTGTGTAAACACTAACACTAAAACTCAGGAACATTTGATTAGCTAGTCTCAAATAGAACAAAACGCATGTCCTGAACTTCACTGTTAGTCAAAATCTAACCCAACTAAAATTTGTGACTAAATATTAATACACAGGCATTCTATTCATGGTGTAAAGATGTCAATATAAACTGATCAGCTGGAAACATAAATACAAGTATAAAATCTGATAAATTATTTGACATAACTTGTACATTGTGATACTTTGAAATTAGTACCGGATATTGGGAAAAATGAAAAAAATTAAAGTTGCCATCGGTAGTAAAACAATAAAACTAACAAAATAGAAAATAGCTAAAATAAACACATGGAAGACACACTGATAATAGTCAAATACAGATGTTGCTATTTCTTTTTCGTACTTTAGAAAGGGCACCTAATACACGATATTTATTAATGTTCAATGTTGAATAATACATAAAATACGAAGTACAATATCATCAAATGATTACAAGTTTATTTCCAACTTATGTTTATAGACTGCCTTACTGTTGAGCTGTCTACAGACACATTAGATGAAAATACTACTCTCCTCCTAGTATTATGAATACAGCATATCAGTATACTGAGATGATTACAAAAGTTACAATTATGATTCAGTAAAGATGCTCAAAACTTATGTAATAAACCATTAACTGCATTTCTTTTATGAAAGGAAAGATGATACGATCTAATCAAACTTAGTAAGCAACAGTTGGTTTCAAATTTGGAAATCACTATTCAGTATGTTGTGTTTGATTAAGCTTAGGAACGAAGTCATTTGAAACGAATTGTAAAAAGCTAGAATGCAGGGCAGGCAAAGAATATGACGAAAAAAGGAGGATATGAATTTATTTATTTTGTGAATTCTTTTCAGTCGCTTAAAAGCTAGATTAATTGTAGCTTGCAATAATGTAAAATAAATGTGAATGCTACTATAAAGTTGATAAGGAGGTGATGCTCATAACAAGGAACAACAATTTGAAATAACTTGGAAGACTTTTAATCAAATGGAGTCTTTTTTTGTAGTATTGAATTCACGCAAGTGAACTTGTACTATTTCCCTAAAATATGATGTAGAAGTGAAAGGTGAATGATAGTAAGTAATAATACTGTCATCCAGAACGACAACAAAAGTTATTTAATCAAACCAGCCATTTCAGATAACTCAACAAAAAACAGACAGCACAAATGTAGATTATTCAAAATCATCCAAAGTTTTGGAAATCCTAATTATTGTTCATGGAGTTGACTATAGGACTACCATACAAACATTATGGTAAGGGTAAAAGTTGATAAAAAACAAGAATTCCGACGTACAATAGTGACTACAGAAAGAACTGAATACAATAAGTAAAGTTTAATAACAAGTGATTACTCACATAAATCAGAATGTGAAAACAAGGATAAGCCATGATATAATTGCTAAACTCTAATATAAATCTTTAAAAGTTCAAGCTAATCAATCAATCCAAGAAGTAGCACGCCTTCAAATACATACAATATTTATACGCTCTTTCATAACTACAAACATGGTTGGGTTTATTAGTGTTTGAAATGATGAAGACGTAAAATTGATGAGTTTAACGATTTGTACACATTGATGGATCATAGAGTAGTAACCAATGCTATGCTATTTAGTCCTTAATAGTGACGTAATCCTATCGATCTAGTTGCAATATGACCAATATTCTACAAGTTATTTGACACTTTGCACTATGTGATATGGTTGGAGCCGGTCGACAAAAGCCATATTTGATCATGTTTTCACTCTAGTTAGCACTTTTGATCTGGGTATGTATAGTATTCTTAGGAAACTGATGCTTCACGTGAAATTCGAAACCGCATTACTCAAAGTTACCTAAAAACATCACCACTGAGTTAGTCTTACTAACTTCTTGCTAGACTATAATATTTATACTGAACAATTAATTAGGGGTTACCAATGTGGTGTTCGTCTTATCGTCAGTACTGTTGAATAGCTTAGTTGCAAAGTTCTTATCTGTGACACTTGGTGGCGTTAGAATGAATTCTTTATGTACTATCATTTTTCTCTGGACTGGATGCGTACCTTGATGATGAGTGTTAACTAAGACAAAAGCTAAGTTTAGGGCTTTCTTTTGCTAGCTGACAATCATTTAATATGCTGCCAAATACTAGTACTCAGTGAAATGATGATAAACTTGAATTCCCTACTAACATAAACCCAGGACTATCAGGACTCAGTAGCTAAGTGGATAACGCGATGGCATTTGAAGCGAACGGTACTGGGTTCAAATCCCAGAGTAAACATCAACTCTTAGATGCAGGTACATCCAACTGACGAGTCCCAAATAGGACGAAACGCGCGTCCTGGATTCCACTGCTAGCTAATAACCATCATTGCTTATAAAGCTTATGACTTCAGGCAATATCGAGGCAGTTCGCACAGGATGCACATACGCCAACAAGAAACTGATGAATTGCAGTCCTAAATAACAATGGGAAGATACAAGTAAACAACACCAAGTGAATGAATGGAGATTGTTTGCTTTTAGTCATGGGTCTTCTGAACCCGTTCAATTTAAACACCTTATAAGAATAAAACGTTGTTGAGCCTTCCGAAATTCAATGAGTATCCTAGCTTGGAGACGTACTTGGTGAAAACTGTGGAAACTTAAGTGAAAATAATTTAACTCACTTGAAATATTCTCATGTTACTTAAAGCTTTATTCGTATTTGGAATTGACATATTTGCTCGTATAGGAATTGGTGATGATAATTGTGGCAAATGTGAATTAACTGGTGGGTTACCGATTTGATATGGTAACAATGTATTGGGCAGATTTTGTGAATAAATCATGAAGTTAGTAGGTGACAACAGCGGACGAAATTCCCTTGAACAATAATCATTTATATTGTGATTATTACTAGCGAAATTACGATTTATATTAGGATGGATTTCATTTGTACTTGGACGTGTGACATGTTCATTAATCGATGTTAGAATAACAGGGATTTGTTGATTTGTTACTGACGTGTTTTTTGTCACAGCATCAGTGACAGATGTGGTTTTCAGTATATCTGATACGATCAATTCATTTGTTGCGCATAAAACATTTTCAAAGTTGGTGATAGGATCTAAAGCAGTTTTGAGGTGCTTCTTTTTAAACATTTTTTCGTCTAATAAATAATACCAACCTGAAATCTATGGTAAATAGAGCAGGAGAAAATTAAAATTTAAACACGAATGTATGCGTGTTCATTTGGCGTGCACTTTAGTTAGACACGTATCACTGGTGGGAAAGAATTATAGTCACATCCTATTACAATTTGGCTAAAGGTAGAGCGATAAACAGTTGGATTTCGAAATAACTGTCTCAAGTCATCGTATTGCTAACGTGACTTGAAAGTGATATATTTGATCCACTTTAGAACTATAAACATACATTGATAAGTAATTTCAATCCACATCGAAATAACTAACCCTTAATTTTTTTGTTTCAGTGATCATCCTAACGATGACGATACTAAACATAAACTAATTTGATTTCACTTGAGTTGACTACATTCCCACTTTACCACAGCATAACCAACTGGTAGATTTAAGTAGTAAAGTGTGGTAAACTAAATGACTTTCATTTTTTGTTAGTAAACAGTTTTAGTTTTCTGCTATGAGCGTGAAATGAAACTTATGTTGAATACGAAAATAAATTAATTTTATCGAAGAAAAAAATTAAAAAATATATATAATATTTAGCGCTGAGTGGTAAATTACTCAGTCAAATTGTAGCCAATACATTGATATCTATTTATCTACAACAGAATATTTGTGATTTTCAGCTTCTTTAATACCAGAATGAAGGACTCCGTAGACGCCCAAAATCGAGACCAACAGGCTGGATTCCGTAAGGATCGATCATGTACAGACCAAATCGCAACACAACGGATCATTGTGGAACAATCGATTGGATGGAATTCATCACTCTACATCAACTTCATTTACTATGAGAAAGCATTTGTTGGGGTGGACAGGACAACACTATGGAGGTTTCTTCGGCACTACGGCGTGCCTGAGAAGATGTTCGACATCATACGGAATTCCAACTGCGTCACAAGACAAGCCCTCTCGTTACTCCGAGAAATGGAAAAATATATGAGAGGAATGAACAGAAGTGGGATAAAACTAGAAAGGAAGGTCCAGGACAGAATGGGTTGGGGAATTCTGATCGGCGTCCTATGCGCCATTTGGGGTAACAGGCGTAAGTAAATAAGTACTCTAAGTTTTAATCTACAGTCGAATAATCTTTTTATAGTATGACTGAATATTTTCAGAACTGAAGCTTTAAGAATTTTTAAAATGAATTACCGTTATTATTTATATATTAATATTAGCTATATATATATAAGGATTTTATTCCATCGATTAAATAGATACCACAAAAACAATAAAAATGTAAATATTTTTATTTCTTTTAAACCATAAGCGTCTAGTTGACTTACGTGTTTTTTGTTTTGTATACTGGGAATTCCAAAAGACATTCCACCAAGAAATTCACTTGCAATGAAATGACAGAAAAATAATCAAATTAAGTATAAGCTTTTCCAGTGAATATTTAATTAAATTACAGCTTCAGTTTTGTCTATATAATGCATTTTGATGTCTTTGTCAACTCATACGAAGTAAAGATAATCAGGATTAATTTGAACTTAATAAATGTTCTAGCTTGATATCAATCTTTGTTAAGTCTTATCGTTCAATGGATTTAGGTTTCAATTTTTAAATTCATTAGTTAATTTGTGGAGTTATCATTAACACGATTTTGTAATTGCCTTATTGAACTTGTTAAATTTCGCACTAGAAAGCACCTAGAAATGAGTTCATTTTAATTGGAGAAGACAACACTTACCTGGCTTATTAGTGAAAAGTTTGAAGTTGCATTTACCAGTTGACTGGAGGAGTGTTACGACCTCAGCTAATCAATTATTCATTGAGGGAACTAGATGATTGTACTTTATGCCTAAACATGATTAAAGGTGTTTAATGAACACTTTGGATTTTGACTCATTGGTTGAATTATGGCATACCTCCTAGGGGACTTGAAAAATACCAAGTACGAGGTATTACGGAATCATAAATTTGCACTACTGAGTAGTTCCACAATAGAGCGTAACAACTTTTTAATGTTCCACGGTCTTCATTAGTTGACATCAGTTCTAGTTGTAAGCCATCTTCAAAGCTCACAAAGATATAAACAAAGTCACCTTACTGATAAATGGGGATTCTAACGTAACCGACTTTTGAAAGTTTTGTCTAATTTGTTAATTTTCTATGAACTATGTCACTTCACATAGATTAAGCTGGAGTTAACAATTATATATTTTACACATCGTTTTTAATTTATGAAATAAATTGAAATATAAGTTAATATTTACTGTGTTTTTACATTTCTAAATAATGATTGAACTAGCAGAACTCATGGTGATATGCATCAATATATGAATACTTTGAGAAATTAAAAAAATATTCATTTCCTCATAATATTACGGTAAATGCAAAATATTTAGTATCGTTATTTATTTAATGTTGGATTTTGTCCATTATAAATATTACTCATTTAAACACTTCTAGTTCACCACTTTAACTCCTCCTGCAGCTCTTCCAGAGTAACTGCCGGTCCCAAGTCCGCGTAAAGGAGGAGGGTTGGGCATGAGATTGGCAACCCCATCCTGTAGAAAATAACCTTACTAAACAACATCAACCAGATTAAACAAAGTAAACCATTTAAACTCTGCACTGGGAGTTGAAGGAAGAATTATGATAAAAGTAAGTATAAAAACGTCCCGAATTATGATGTAAACCATAGGTCAACTCACCAGTCCAACTCTTTAGTTAATTGAGCGTAGATTGCAAGATGAATTCTTTTACAATACTTTATTTTGTTTAGATTTAACAAAAATTCTTTATTATAACATGGTGTTGCTGAGTTTTCAACTATTTCAGTAGTTTGTTCAAATGTAACGCCTTTATCTGGAGATGCACTTATCTGAAATCGGAAAAAAAAGATAGACCAACTTAACGATGTATTGGCGCCTATGTAATTTGCAAACTGAATAATTACCTAAGTAAACCATTCCAGTTTAAATGTTAGTCTGTTGAAGGTGGAATTCGATCAGTAATAAAGGTCAGACAAATGTGACATTGGTTAAAATTTATAGTCAATTAGTGACAACATTTTTTGCTGATTAATTTCATAACTACTGGTTAACTATAGCATTTGAACTAGCGATACACTGATCAATAGCCCTCAATCACATTTCATAGTAAACTTGTCCAGCTGAAGTGAACTATTCAATAATTTAACATTTAGTGCTTAAAAAATTCCACAAATTCTGATTCATATTTATAAAAATAAATATTTAGGTACATTTCTATCATCTAAAAGTATCTTTCATCAAGTGTCTTCTTAATCAATGTCATGAATTCAAGATCATGACTTATTGATGATATATTATCAAAGAAAAAAGTACTATTCGTAGTATTTTCAAATAAATTTGAGTGATCACTCCAAATAGAGTTTTTATACTTATTAATTAACCTAATTAGTAATTAAGGATGGTGTGAAATATAAGAAATATAGTGTCTCAAAATCTAATTTAACCGGAAACATCAGTGAATTCAAGAGTGGGAACAAGCAAAAACTCACACATCCTGACCAAGTGGCTTCGTATTAATTGAGTACAACAAAATATGGATGACAAATATCATAAACGTTGGTCATATATATATATATATATATATATATATATATATATATATATATATCGATGTCCAGATGAAATGTAGTCACATTGTGCCACATTATGTTCACAACTAAAAGTTAAATTCAGCCATTTAAAAAGTAGATACGTATGTTTAGTGTCTTTTGATAACTTGACTTAAAATACATCAGCAAGTCATACACGTTGACTAGCCACAAAACACGTAAGTTTATTTCAGGGCTTAATCATTCCAACGATTATTGAGTCTTCTTTGTCGTTCTGTTAATGTTTTTTAGAACGATGATAAAGTTTACTGGATTAAAACGTTCAGAATTAATAACCAAGCCCCAGCAATTTCACACAGCTTATTACAAAAAAAGACTCTAGAATAGTTGAATAGAATTTATTAAAATTATCATTAATTTTTTCCTACTTAGTATATAGTATTTCCTTATACTGTTTTTTTTCCTTTGAAAAGCATTGTTTAAGTATACACAGATTTGCAGTTTTTTCTCAACAGAATTTGAGAAGACAATTGAAACCTTTTATTCTGAATATCTGAACTGGTAAATAAAACAGAATTACAGCATAGATAGTATGAATTAGAGGATGTGAATACTGATAATGTTTTTTACAATAACCATTCAAAAATACTATAGCAGTATTTAGTTTGTCAAGAAGGAATCCAACAAAAGACACTTACTTTCACGAAAGAGTTGCAATTTTGACTGTTGGTAGTACGAAGTCCTTTGGCTTCAATTACTGAAATGAAAAAAAGATATTCCAGTAACTGCGGTGATAATATAAAGAATGCACTCACACAATAAAGGTGTGTTCTACAAACATATTATTGAAACTTTCCATTACAATAAAATAAGCAAACAACATCGTATAAAACTGGAAATGCTGGAAAGCTATGTAATCGGAGATTGATGACTCTCCCATCTTTATGATAGTTAAATGTTCACCTTAAAGCCCGCTAGATGTACTTTAAGTTACTGATCACTAAATTTGAATTAACAACTAGTGTAGTAAACAAGAAAACGAGAGGGAACAATCGAATGTATTTGGCACGTAAATTACAGACTATCTCACTAAACTCTGACAACCATACCTGACTTAATTACGCCCGTTACTCCCAATGGAGCATAGGCCGCCAACCGACAACCGTACCGTAAACAGTTAATTTGCAAACTATTAATCAATTGTCTCAATCTTCACTGTTCCTTTTGCAACTATCAGTCCATAGTCTGCAACTTTATTGTTCATGTATTTTCATACCAATTGCGCTTCGTTCCTGTTCTTTTATTATCGATCTTCTACTGAAATACATCCAATGCCCTACCATCGTTATATACTACTACTTATGTGGATATAAGTAACCATTTAATTTAACCATTTAAGTAAACATTTAATACCTTAATTATGAGATTTTCATTATTACGGGAGAATAATGCGTTTATTAACCATAACTGAATTGTTGATTTTTGACTATGAAAGCTAAATATCTGCACAGTCACTGACTCAAAATGCGTTTCTAGCTCATCAAAATAAGCCGTCGTTGTTAAAAAGGTTACTTTCTATTGTAAAAATGTCATGTTGAATTAGGAATCACAATGAGTTGGATGAGTAACTTTGACTTTTATCCTGTCCATTCACGGTCCTTTACATGAATTTCTGCACGTAAGACTATAACTCAATAGCTAAAGTGAGCCAATGAATAATACAACTTTCATCATAAGGGTCATGTGCTTACGGCGTCTCTTAATGGTCAGAGATGCCAACTTCTGACGAGTCCCACGTAAAGAGTAATAAGCTTTCCGACGGTCCTCATTTTTCGACGGTACCTAATTACAACAAATGCCACATGCAAATTACTTAGAAATTTGCAGGCTTAAAGGTTAATGAGGAAGATCTTAAGATATGGTCATTGAAAATCTCCATAGTTTACTATGTTGACAAGTTATTTATTTGTATAGGGTGACCTAGATCAAGCACAGATTTTGAAAATCGGAGATTTATTGCAAAGTACATCTTACATGTCCATAAAATTTCAATGGAGAAATATCTTTCCTTTTTTTTCATAAAATTATTTCAAGTTATGCTGATGGTCTAAAGATGTAAGTATAAATAATCAAATAGATTTAATGTAATTTTGTCATAGAGTTACTAATGAAACTCAATAAATGGATAAAATTTGGAAACATTTCGCTTCATGTAAATGAATTTGTTCTAAGTGAAAACAATGAGTAAATGGGACAAATTGATGATATAATTAAAAATAATTATTTTAAACTATGGGATTAAGAATTAAGTTTTTTTTTGTCAACTTTGTTGGAACAGCTTTATAAGTATAAAATAAAAAAAGAGGGGGATGAATTATTTTTCAGTCAATGATTAATAATTAAGATGAATTGCTAAAAAATACATACAAATTGCATAGAGATAAATATCAATAGTCCAACAATAGGATGAAACGACCGTCCAAGGCTTCCAGGTTTTTCATGGTGGTCTAGCTTCAATTGACTCATGATTTCAACTGTAAAAGTTGCTAAAATCTCCACAAAACCCCCTTCAGTTAATTGAAACACCGATCAGAAAATTAATTTAATCAGTTCTTGAAATCTCATGTGAATACAATATTCACTGATATTGATTGATATCTAACCAATATTCTTTATAAAGATAATCTTTCGTTAATCTTAAGATCCATCCACTTTTTCAGAAAGTAGCACGACTCACTAACATTACAGCATTAAATTACTTGAACTCCTGCCAAAAAATAAAAACTCGTTTCTAAGAATGTTTATTGTTGTGAAAAACAAGGTGTCTGAAGAACCAATCCACCTTATTAAACTACACGATGAATAATCACGTATTAATCAAAACGAACTTTGAATACTGTTTTCTGAAGGTTAGAGGTTTCGTATAACTTTTGGAAAGTCAGTGAAAACTCGTTACTTTAACAATAACCAAGAACATACAAGGAGTAAGTGTTGAGTTGCGTTTCTAAAATTTCAGTGATAAGCCGAAATTTGAAAAATTTAACTAGTTAAGGATAAAGAAATTTTTCTTTAATCGATTCGAAGAGAACTTACAAGAGTTCGAATTCTGAATCATTGAATGAGTAAATCACTTTACATTTATGACAAAAAATGAAGATTAATGGTTCTTTTCAATGTTGATTCTTGAGTGTTAACAGAATATCTGAGTTGCACCTTCAGGTTTAGTGTAATTTCTGAGTTTGTGTTACCTTGCAATGAGAATTACTTTTTGAATTATACAAAAATCATTGTAAAATCACCTCTAATATATTGGGTTGAAGTGATTGAATACAGAACTGAACTATTTCTTCATATTTTCTAATTCGTAAATAATCAATTACATATAACTCACAGAATGGGATAAATAAATTTTTATTGGAAAAAATGTGTTTGTCCTGAGTTGTTTCTTCTTGTTGTTCAGTTTGTTTTTATATTACTAGTTACTCGACTAGAAAAAGAGAGCACTGAAATGTGCGTATATAAGTTGACAATTGACCGTTTTGTTTTGTATTCTGTCAATCAATATTCACCTAAAAAATACATCCCATCTAAGAGTCTAGATGACCGAAATAACGAGTCCTTACCTACACATTGGAATAAATCAATTGCCGAAAATTCTATCTTCATTTTTATTGATTGTTTTGGGAGGAGTGAGAGTATTCAAGATTTAATCAGTGTTTATAATAGCTTATAGCCCACTTGTTTGCAACTACATATCACAGTCAAGAATTATATCTAACAGTTATATGACCATGTTTTCTTTCTGTTAATATTTTGTACAAAACAACAACAATTTTATCAGAAAAAATCTATCCTTCTGGCTACCTATCTTTTTTTAAATTTCAAATACCTTGTCAGAGAGGGCCTACTTCTGTTTCCTGAGTATACATTACTCGACCATATCGTATCACTACTTATCATTCATCAAAATTTTTTTCTTTCATTTTAACACTAGAAACTTTGTTTGCTAAATCATAAAGTTCTACCCGATTACATAAACGTCAAAATATTGAGTTATTTAATCTTACTTTATCATTACTATCTCAGAACTGGAAATACTGAATATCACCTGTCATTTAAGTTTTAATCATCACTGATAAATGACTTAGTTAAATATTTTAAAGATATCGAAACCCTTACACCTCCTTAAATTAACAAGAAATTGGTACACTTTAAAGTCTCAACTAAAGTCTTACTAAAGGACTAATATTTGAACGAAGAATATTCTTTTCGATAAATTCTCATCAGGTTCTACAATTTATATATCCAAATTAATGATCCGAAAAAACTGGCCAGGTTAAAGGCAAAGTACATCGTTTAAAGCATGTAAATTTAGGATTGTCAAACCAAATAGAATACAATTGTTAATGTTGATATGACTCATATATATGTTAAGTGAAAATTTAAGATCTTTGATCAGAATACAAATATGGGTCAGATAGGGTGAGAGAGATAAGATGGGATGAATGTTTTTCGCAGAAAGTATGCAGTAGATGACTTAACTGATGGATTATGTTACGAATGTTATGGATCATAGATCAGGTAAGAAACTCATTCGGTTACTGAAAGATCTGGAAAGTCAAACAGCCGAAGGCAAATTTCCAACCGACTTTAAAAGGTATGTGCATAATTTCTCGGATGTTGAACTGGATAAAGATATACTAAAGGTATTATCCTTAGGTCTAAAATTTTGTGATACTCGTAATAACTGTAACCATATTACTGATAAAGATGCACAGTTTGAGAATCTATACAGTCAGACACGTGATTTAATGGCAAATTCTGATCAATAACTGGAACAATTTAAATCTACTCTTGTAGACTGTTGCCACCAGTATAAGAACAGTAAATTTAATTACAAAAAACCACAAGGAAGCTATTAACGTACTTTTAAAGGATAAGACGTTATTGTTTACGAAACCTGACAAAGGTTCAGGAGTGGTTCTTCTTAATAAAGCGATTATATTGATAAAATGGGTACCATCTTAAATGACAAATTAACATTTCAAAAAATAACTAATCAGAAAGATCTCAATATTAAGATAGAGAAGGAGCTTACCAGATCTTTGAAGAAGCTCAGGAACAAACAGACTATTTCGTCTGGTTTATATGAAGTGATTAGACCAGTGGGAACCTATCTACCAAGATTGTATGGATTGTCAAAGGTACACAAACCTGGGATCTCATTACGACCTATTTTAGATATGTATAACTCTCCTTATCATACTATAGCTAAATGGTTAGTAACTGTATTGAAACCTCTCCAAGAAAAGCTGGTAAAACATAGTGTTAAGGATTTGTTTCACTTTGTTGATAAAGTCAAAAATACTAATACTTTGGGACTAAAGATGATGTCTTTGGATGTAACATCACTATTCACAAATGTCGCACTTATAGAGACCGTAGAATATATAGGGGAACAACTGATTGAAAATGAAATTGAAACTACAGTTCCGATTAATGTCGTGAAAGAGTTATTACTGAAATGCACCATGAACGTGAATTTCAAATTCAACGGAGAAATATTTAGACAAACAGATGGTGTTGCAATGGGTTCACCTCTGGGCCCTATACTAGCTGATATATTTCTGGCCAAACTAGAGAACGGTCCACTAAAAAAGATTATTCAAAAATTTAAATTTTACTGTAGATATATGGATGACACATTCATCCTGTGTAAAGATAATATATCACAGCAAGACGTTCTTAGGCAGTTTAACGAAGTGCATCCAGCCATTCTATTTACATCGGAGGAAGAGAGTGATGGCCGACTAGCCTTTTAGGACGTCCTTTTAACTAAGAGAGCGGATGGATCGTTAAAAAGAAACACAAACAGAAAAAACACTTGGACTGGGCAGTATACACATTTCTTTAGGTTTGTACCTCTACAGTGCAAACGAAACTTCATCAAAACCCTTAGTTACCGAGTACGCACTATATGTTCGGCTGATATAGTTGAAAATGAGCTAAACACCTTGTATAATGCTCTGAGGGAGAACGGTTACCCCAGAAAGTTTATAGTTAAATATATGATCATGAAAGTGAAAATAGGCGAAATTCAAACGATCAAGAAGAAGTCCTTGTTCATGCGCTTACAATTCAGAGGTGATGCAGCTAGCGAAATACTAACTCAGAGATTACACAGATCTATCCAAAAATCTTTCAACGCCGGTGAACTGTGTTTAGTGTTTTCTACGCGCCCAGTGGTGATACCGAGGCTTAAAGATGAATTACCTAGACTGACCATCTCATTTTGTATTTATCAGTTCGACTGCTCCTGTGGAGCAAGTTGTATTGGTCGAAGTTCTAGGAGTTTACATTTTCGTGCTCGTGAACACCTCCCAGCGTGGCTAAGTAAAGGTTTGATGAAGAAAGTAAACAGCTCGATATTGGACCATTTAGTACAAACTGGTCATAGTGCCAGTATAAACCAATCCTTTTCAATTATTTATAGGGTCAGTAATTTTCGCCAAAGCTTGTCAGGCTTAAAGTCCTTCAAATGGCTGAGGCAGTAGCCATCAGGATGAAGAAACCGGAGCTATGCGTACAGAAGAAATATCTCCAACCTCTACTCCTCCCTTGGCCAACCACAAGGCTAATTAATGAACAATCATCTTAGCTATTGTATGACCTAATTTGACTATGTTCTTACGACCTTTCGTAGTCAAATGTAATTGTATCTCTTATCTTTATTCACAAATTTTTGTATTTTATTATTATTATTATTATTATTGACATTAAATAGGAATAATATATTTGTAAAATCTCAGCAAATGAATTTGAAGTAAATCCAACGTTTCGCATGGCAATCTGGTCCAAGCTGAGATTTTACAAATATATTTTTCCTATTTAATGTCTTACATCAACTCGGCGCTCAAATACTGTGAAACTATTCACTCTAATTTAGACGAAAGTTCTTATATAATATTATTATTGGTTAAACATCATTATTAATCTCCCCTAGACATGATTCATTCATTTCGCATTGATCCCTCCTTATTACGTCTCACACAATTTAATCTTCCACTTGATCGAATTGTAATTGCACTATCATATCTCTCTCACCCTATCTGACCCATATTTGTATTCTGATCAAAGATCTTAAATTTTCACTTAACATATATATGAGTCATATCAACATTAACAATTGTATTCTATTTGGTTTGACAATCCTAAATTTACATGCTTTAAACGATGTACTTTGCCTTTAACCTGGCCAGTTTTTTCGGATCATTAATTTGGATATATAAATTGTAGAACCTGATGAGAATTTATCGAAAAGAATATTCTTCGTTCAAACATTAGTCTTTTAATACGATGGGGATCTTTAAACGATTAAAATCTTACTATTTATGAATATCTAACAAAAAATTGACGACAAATTTTAAAAAGCATGAATAATTTAATTTACCGTGTAATTTGATTGAATGATTTTGATATTCTATATCCAATCGAAGTTTTCCTATCAATAACATGAAGAGAAAAAGAAAAAGAAAAAAAGGGTAAACAGTAATGGATGGGATGAAGATTTGATCATTGAACTTGTGGAAAAAGATATCTAAAATACAGGATTCTTTTGCTTTCTCTTCATTTTAACTAAATGTCACTTCAGTCTTTTGAATTAGACATAGTCTATTCTCAAAAATGTTTACCCGAACAGCATATTCAGTAACGTCTAATTTGTTAATGCCAAAACAATCGGTTCTCGTTGCAACCACAGTACCATTCAGTCACTTAGCTGAAACACAGAGTTAAAGAATATTTTCAGTTGATTCAGCTTGCGACACATAGCTTTTGAAGTGTTTTGGTAAACAACGTCCCAATATTAACTTTGAAAGATTTTTATGTCATGGCTTTCTACAAGCAATTCCAAATATCTGTTCCGATACCAAATGTGTCAAATTCTCCTCAGCTCGTCAGTTCTTGAGAAAATTCACCTTTAAACTTTACGGATATCTATACAATCATTTATCTAACATAGAGAACTCATCTCAATAAGAATAAATTATATGTGATCATTATGAAGCATCAAGTTGTAGACGGTGACCATCATATAACCTCGAAATTATATCCAATTGCCTAATCTATTCGAGTGTCTTCTAGATTTAAATTCATAGCAAACAAGTAAATTTGGCATTTACATCTTCCTTAATATATATATATATATATATATATATATATATATATATATATACCAGGTCACCCCTAATACACCTTGAAAAATTATAAGACATATCGGAGCTTGATGGAAATTAAGACGTGTATTTCACGAACTATTTCATATCAAATAACTAATTCAAAATTTCAAATTAATAAATCACTGAAATCATAACTATAAAATTTCCAGATATATTACCAATATATTTACACACATCGATATAAAGTTGATATGAGTTACATATCTTCAGGATCTTACCCTGTTTAACTATATATCCAAATAAATTGATATCAAATTATACTGACCTATCAAATCAGATTCTTAATGAAATTGGTCATTTACGAAACCAAGTAAAAATGCAATAGGAAATCTTTCATAAACGGTAATTCTTGGATGGTTCATAAAATACAAGCCTATTTGATCGTGTATATTCGATGGACCACATTTTAATTGAGTGAAAAACCTCTGTTAATAAATTTTTAACTTTTTTATTTTAATATAAAAACGATTAATTACTAACTAATTCAACGTATATTTTGATAGAATTTAACATAAAATTAATTTAACTAGTAACCGATATAGTAATTTTTTAACTTTTTAATATATAGATTACAATATACATGTACATTAGTTATTTTTATTAAATTATATAATAAGTATCATGTAACAGTTTCAAGGCATTTTACCCAATTTTAAGTTCAGACATGGTCAACGTTTCTTTATAGTTAACCCTAATAAATTTAAATAAAGTGAAAGGAATGAAATCATGTAAACCTTGAAAGAAACATTTCACTTTCTAAAAATGTGAACCAGATGGATATATCGGATAAATAAAACATACCATTTAATTTCTGTTTATTATTTACAAATTTATCAATACAATGAACTGTAAATGTGGTTTCCCAGGAGCATGAATTACTTCCACCGCTCCATGATGCCTTAATGCATAAAAAAAGTACAATTTAAATTAAACAGCCTGTTATGAGGAAAAATCGATAGAGTGACCATGGGATCACTACTCAGGCCTACTTTGGCTAGCATCTTTATGGCTAACCTTGAACAGAAGCAATTCAAATACGTAACTGAAAATATTACATTCTATTGAAAGCATACATTTTTATTATCAGATAGAGTTGTGGAGACTTTAGAACTTTAATTAAAATCATGAACCGATCAATGTTAAACTACTATTGAAAACCTGGAAGGACTGGACGGCCATCTCGTCCTAGTATGGGACTCCTCAGCAGTGCGCATCCACCATCCCTCACGCGGGATTCGAATCCTGGACCTTTGGTCCCGCTTAACCTCTAGACTACTGAGCCAGCATCCAAAGGTGTTCTTATTTGCTTTTATTTGTGATGATATGAATCATGTTTTAAAATTACTTTGCCACGTTAACGAATCACGTGAAATCATAAAACGTAACTATGGATTTTGAACATAATTATCAATTTAACTATCTTGACCTGAACATAAGACGGAAAAACAATAGATAAACAAATACAACACACTCAGAAAACACACATAGATGGCTCGCGATTAAACTATAAATGCTTATTTCTCTTGATCACATACGCCGTTCAGTCAAAATCTCATTTGTAGGTCTAGAAGGTTGTTTTCAACTAATAAAGTAGAGGAACAAATAGGGCACACTGGAAAACTTATAGTGAGGTACGGAAAAACGTTCACGGAAAGTTCCAAACGAATAACTGTTTAAAAAACGTATTTTCATCCAACTTTCATGTGAAGGGGATGAGATTTCGGGTATAATTGATAAAAGGGTGAAAGCGGCGCTCTGAAGAACCTTTCCTGTAGCTCAACTAATTTCAGTATATAACACCAAATGTTCTTCAAAACAATCAAGAGCGGATCATTACCCCTCTGACCTCACTGCCAAATGTATTTATGAATTTAAGTGTACTCATGGCAACAGGTACATGTGAAAGATTGAAAGAAGGGCATCTACAAGGGTTTTTAAACATGTTCTTCGAAAGCCACGTTTGATTACAGGTAAAGTGTTCACAAGCGCAATCACTAGATATTTAATTAATAAGGGACATAACATGAGTATCACAAAGTGGTTTAAAATAAGTAGGAGTCAGAGAACATGTTTTTAACTCTGGCAATCGCCATCAAGGGTTTCCCCCCTGAACGTAGTATACACAGGAAAACTATGGTGATTTTTATTTAGCTATGGTAAACTAAATATATTGTTTTAACGTCTGTCAGTCACTTAGTCTGTTCACTTTGTTTTATATTTAGGAGAATTTCATTGACATTCACATAAAATGTAAATTTTAATGCTATATAAGTTGGATGTATTGATCATCATTTATTAGTTAGGAATGTCTTTTTATTTATGATATCATCCCTTTGTATATACAACTTCATTTTCAACCAAAAACTAATGATCGACATTAATTGTCATGTTAAATATGTTGTTTTCTTTTCTAGTTGTCTATGTTTTTCTGTGTTGTTGCCAACTGAGTTCCATTGATTCATTTATGAAAAATGTTCTTTTTAATGATAATATTATATGATGTAAGAGCTGAAGATGTTATCTGCAATAACAAGTAAAGCCATACAATTAAACCATTTAGCTCAAAGAGCTCAATATCATAAAAATAACTAATTGTAACTCCATGCCTATTTACAGCTGATGAAAAGAAATTCATGTTTTTCTGTAAATCTTGTTCTTTTTGCCTCATTTTAAATTTACTTGGGTATCAGGGTATACGAAACTCTAATTAAACGTTTGAAGTATTTGGGTAACTCACTCATTTCAAATTATTTCCCTGCTGTTGTGCGGAATCAACTTAACTACAAAAGTAAATCCTTATAAGGAATATTGCAGTAGCTAAATACCAACTGTATACTATGAAGGATGTAAGACGATGTCTGGAGATACTTGACAGGAAACCGTTCTACCACCATCTTACATTTCATCATTATGTACGTAATTTCGAGTCACGTAAACTAGTGACCATGTTGCAGCCTGGTCGATAAAATTCGGTCGACACTAAGAAGAAATTGACACACAAGAAATTGGTCACTACCCAATGACCAATCAATTTTTTATCAAGGACACTCGTTATTTGGAGATAATTCAGTTTATAAATAACTCAAAATCATAAGTGTATTTGATCCACAAAGAAAATTTGAAGACGAAAGGGAAACAAAACAAATTCTACCAAAACTCAACATAAATGTTTTGGTATATTAAATTTGAACTCTCGATCAACTATTCTCATTGAATATTGATTAACATAAATGATTAATATCCTTTTCAATGATTTAATTTTAAAATATGTACAATGGAATCAGTTTAGAGGATACTTCGTCAAATAAATTGTTTTATTGTTAATAAATGGATGGAATAAATAATATTCCATTCATAAATTTCTTGAATTGATTTGAAATAACATTGTGAGAAAGTTCAACAAAATCTCTTATTATTTATATTTTTGACGTACCACATTTCTGAAAAACACTCTAAAGAAATTTACTCTTGAAGATCAGATCAAAACAAGTCAGTACAATAATATCATTACATTTTACACTAGACATATTTAAAACTCAGTGATTGTTGTTGTAATCAATAAAATTTAAAGTCTATACAGAGGAGTCACTTGCAAAAGAACGTTTTCTCTAGTGTTTAATTACCCACTGAAAATATTAAAAGTGTAAATTATTTAAACACTTTGTGATTTTAGTCTATTTAATAATTGATAAAAACATACTTTCATATTATTTTAACGAAACTACATGAATATAAGCAAAGATGAATCATGGTTAGCAGTGGAATCCAGGACGCGCTTTTCCTCCTATTTTGGACTCGTCAGCTGGATGTACCTGCATCTTTGGGACTCGAACCCAGTACCGTTCGCTTCAAATGCCATCACATTATCCAATTAGCTACTGAGTCCCAGAGTGAATATCACCCCTGGAATGCAGGTATATCCAACTGATGAGCCCTGAATAGGACGAAACGCGTGTCCTGAATTCCACTACTATCCACTATCTATCTTTGCTCATAATACTGGTAAATTAAGGCGATGTCGAGGCAATACAAACAGTATACACATATGTCAATAAGAGACAGATCAGTTGCAGTCCTAAACATCAATGGGAAGATTCAAGTAAACAATACCGAATGATTTTACATGAATATGGTTGAAGATACTGAAACGTATATTTTATGATATACAGTTATGAGCAGTTGTACTACGTTAATGAGTTTTTCTTACAGAATTTGTTTTAATTTTTGACATTATTAAGATCGACCATTTATTATACGATACAAATAATTTTTTGCCTTATTATAGAGTTATGTATTCTAATTAATAATAAATACGACTATACAACTTAAGAAATGATATTATCAAACAGAAAATTTTCTTCACTGAATTCTCCTTATTTCTTATCCAATGACTCAAAAGCTCTCGTTTATTCTTTCGCTAAATCTCATATTATGCCAATATATTTTCATAAAAAATTGTTTTTGTCTTGTGCTGACCTTTACATTTCTACTCGTCAGAGGGAGAGAGGGAGAGAAACAGATATCATAAGAATACTAGTAATAACAAAATCCAATTTGTTCAACACTATAATTTGAAGTAAAATGAAATGCTACGATTTCCTTGAAGAAAACCTTCACTACATCTTGTCAAATGAAATGAAATGATGAGAAAAAAACAAAACAAAGTCATCTCAGTTTCCAAGATAGTTTTACAAAAAACATGTTAACTTGATATGAAAGAGAAACTGTTTATCTATGCATGTAAATTTGTTTGTGTGCTAGAATAGAAAATCAAAATGAACACTTCACTGATTTTCTTTTCAGTAAATGTATAAAATTGAATAAAAGATAGATTTATTCATTACAAAATCAACTGTCTTTTACTTCATCTATACATTTTTGCATTTTATCGTATGCAAACAGTAACTACTTAGAACAATATATGAAGGATTTCACATTTATGCATTTTAGTTCATGACAATTTAATGGTGAAACATTGTAAAAATTCCTAATCCGGTTTTACTAATAAGCAAACAAACATACAAATATATTCATAGGAACATAAATTCTTATCAAATTATGTATCATATCGGAGAAATAATTCTGACAGTAACGTCTGTCATCACATTAGTATAAGTTGGTGGTATCGCTACCTGAAATCAAGATCGTTAACCTCAACTTGAAATTTTGAAACAAAACCACTATAGTGATATACAGTGACAGTTGTTGTAAATCAACATGAATTTCTGTGACTGTTTTCTTACATGCATACATTTCTTTTGCTATAGTTTCCCTTCAGTTAAAAGAAAAAAATGTGAGATGACAGTCAATGTTGTTCATGTCATGAACTGTGTGTTGTATGTGAAGTAAAAATGCATAAAAGACAAATAATAGAAAAGTGTACACCTTTGGAAACTATACTTTACAAAATCAAAATAAATACGTATAATTTATCAGTGAGTGTACAAATGTTTAAGAAGTGAAACTTGAAAACAATTACGTACATGCATATATGAAATTAACAGTTTCTTTTTTTTTTGTAATCTAATAGGTTTTTCTTTCAGTTATATATTCTTATGTCTCATAGTGAGTCATTGGTAAGACATCAGACTAAATCTAATAATCATTTTTATTTTAAGTTGAGATGCATTATAACAGAATATGTTTGATTTACGGTGTTTCTTATTAGGGAAGTGACATACCCAAATACATTATGCGAAGGAAAAATCCATTATAAAATTCACATCGACTTAATGTAAATTTGGATCTGTCTACTTTCAGTGTACTTTCGTTGTGTTAAGTTATTCAAACTGAGTTTTATTCACTGACTCAGTGTATTTTCAATGGTAATATCTCATTCATCGTGAAGTGTGCTACTTGATTTTCAATGAATTTATCCTTGTATTGATTAGTTTACTATGGTTCTGTGTTTGGTGACAATTGCTCAGTTGGTAAAATAGCGTAGTCAACAATTATTTCACAATCGATATGTAATCAAACTAACTCGGTATTAATTTAACTCTTCCGGGACTTTCCATCCTAGTTAACTGCCAGAAAGAAGAGGATAAAGGCAATCTCATTCATCGTATTTAATTTATAGTTGTTAATAATTAACTTATTGCACAAATAGTTCATTTCTGATTATCAATAACCCAATACTTTGATTTTCTACTTTTAATAAACTTTTAAAAAGTTTGACATTATATTGATAACAATAGTAATCGCATTATATCATTTTGCTTAGGGCTACTCTTCATTTCTCTATTGAAAAACCTCAATTAAACAAAGCTGTAGTATTAAATTGATTACCATCTGAAGACTAAATGTTTTATTTCAATGTTAAAAATTTAATTTATAGATGCTCATTTGGAACTTTTAATCATTTTTGTAAAAATCCCAAACATCTGTGAATATTCATAAAGTTATGAAATAATGGTTTATAAGAATTGGCTTTTAACCAATAAGTTAATGAATACAAACAGAATCTCGTGCGACAATGTACCGGTTCAAAATTGTTAAACTTCATAACAACATGGAAGCAGTGAGAATGAACAAGACCAACATGATTGGAAGACCAATAGATAAATTGCTGATTTATTTCGACTGAATAACCCTCATCCATG
>NW_017386020.1:0-92701 GCF_000237925.1 Schistosoma mansoni | reverse complement strand
GGATAAATTCATTGAAAATCAAGTAGCACACTTCACGATGAATGAGATATTACCATTGAAAATACACTGAGTCAGTGAATAAAACTCAGTTTGAATAACTTAACACAACGAAAGTACACTGAAAGTAGACAGATCCAAATTTACATTAAGTCGATGTGAATTTTATAATGGATTTTTTTCTTTGTATGATAAAAGTGTGGGTTTAATAATCCCTAACAATCAGAGGAACTCCTCCTGTAGTTTTAATACGGTTAATTCCGGCCCCAAGTCCGGATAAAAGAGAAGGGTCGGGGATGCGATTGGCGTTCCCATTCTGTAGAAAAGAACCTTGCTAAATAAATGCTGATAAGAAAAACCCACTTAAACTCTGTCCTGAGAGTCAAAGGATCTTCATTTAAAATAGTTATGACGCCTTATGGTGGAAACCGAGGTTCTCAGGAAATCCCAAGGTCGATGCCCACCTTGACAGCCAGAGCAACAATTAATATAGAAACATGGGTTTCCATACAATGTGGGAGACTTGCAGAACAAGTCAAATAGCTACATCTTGGTGGTGCTCAGAAATTAATGAGACCCATTGTACGCAAGCTAGACAGAAAATATTAGATTTAGGAGTGACACTGTTGTACTCTGGTTATAAAGAAGAAAATTCCTCACACACACAATGAATTCCACTGATGTCCAAAGAAGCACGAAAAGCACTTATAGGATGGGAATTCCATAGATCCAGGATCATCAAAACATCGTTAAAACGAAGAAGGAGGGAATCTAAATAAATTTAATCTAGTGCTATGTGCCCACCAGTGAAAGCTAAGATGATGAAGATCAGTTTTATTAGAGGCAAAAGTTAATCGTAGAGAAATGCCTGGGAAAGTACTGACCATCCTGATGGTGTAGTGGACACTAACCACAAGATTGTTTGTAAGTAGTGTGGAGTCGAAGCTGCAACAACTGTCAGATGGAGTGAAGAGCTTCAGTACATCGAAAGCACCACGTTGGCATAACACTTGGAGACCATATGAGAAGACTGAAGAACACATCGAATGATGCAAATGGACAATAAACGACCATGTATATTTTTTCATGTAAATACTTAGTAACGTTTCACAATATAAACACATTTCTCCTTTCCATTTTCGAATTTTACAATGAGAGATTTAAACGTTGAAGTCGAAATGGACAACACCAGGTATGAAAATATCATGGGACGACATGTACTGAGAGAAAGGGATGGAAATGGTGAAAGGTTTTCAAATCTATGTGCCTTCAAAAAATAGTTATAGGTGGCGCACTATTCTCACACACACGCATACACAAAACTACATAGGTCTCACCGGATAATACCACGAAGAACCAGATGGATCATATTTGCATCACTAAAAATTTCAGAAGAAACAAGAAAGGAACTGACGTAGCTTCAGATCACTACCTGATTGTGGCCAAGATGACACTGAAGCTAAACAAAGGCTGGACAGCTGGGGAAACAGAATTATAAAGATCTAATACAGACTTCCTTTGAGATAGTGACAAACTCAGCGAATTCCGGATAGCTCTTGCCAACAAATTAGATCCTTACAAGATCTACTCAAAGAAGAGGAAAGTATTTAGGGAACAACTAGAAAGGGATCAAAGAAGCACTCACTTCGACGTGCCAACAGGTTCTGAACCACAGAAAGCACCATCATAGTGTATGGATCTCTATAGCAACCCTGGACAGAGTTTTGTTGAACACAATGAGATATTTAATGGACACTAAACTTCGAGATCAACAGGATGGATTCTGTTAGGATGGGCCGTGCACAGACCGCCAAATAACACTACGGATAATTGTTGAATAATCAATCGAATAGGATTCGTCATTATACATCAACTTCCCTGACTATGGTAAAAGATCTGACATTGTGGACTCAAGAAACTTCTGGAACCTTCGACACTACAATGTACCTGGGAAGATCGTTAACAACAAACGGGATTCATACGACGGACTACACTTCAAAGTGGTGCCTGGAGGATGGCTCACAGATACATTTCAAGTGAAGACCGGTGTTAGACTAGGCTGCTTACTCTCGCTATTCCTGTTTCTTCTGGTGATCGATTGAGAAGACCTCGACATCTGAGGGGAAGCTCCGAATAAAATGGACAGCTTGAATGTAAATAGACGATTTGGACTTTTCAGATCACCTAGCTCTTCTAACCCATACACACGGACAAATACAGGTGAAGTCAGATAGTATATGAGCAGCCTCTGCTGCAGTAGGCTTCAACATACACATGAGAGGAAGCAAGATCCTGAAATACAATACTGAGAGCACCGAACCATTAACACTTCATGGATAAGCTCTGAAAGTGATATTAAGTTTTACGTACCTGAGCATCACCATTGATAAGTGAGGAAGACTGAATGCAGATGTAAAGGCGAGGATTGACAAAGCGATTGCAGTATTCCTACGGTTGAAGAAAATATGGAACTCAAAACAACAGTCAGCCAAGATCAAGGAATCTTCAGTACGAACATCAAGACAGTTCTACTGCACGGAACTGAAAGCTGGAAAAGTACTACAACCATCATCAAAAAGGTGAAGGGACTTATAAGCAAGTGTTTACGCAAGGTACTCAGTGTCCACAGACTGAATACCATCAGCGACGACCTAATATGGCAGTGAACAAACCAACTTCCAGCTGAAAGGGGAAATTTGGAAACGATTATTGAAGCTGATAGGACATACACTGTGGAACTCATCAGACTGCATCACGTGGCAAGCCCTAACGTGGCATCCTGAAGGGAACATGAAGATAAGAAGACCAAGGAACATATTGCGTCAGGAGTTGGAAGCAGATGTCAAAAGAATGCATAGTACCTGGAAGCGCTGGAAGCACTCGAATCCCAAGGGACGAGATCGTGGATGCGTACTGCTGAGGAATCCCACGCTAGAACGAAACGGCCATCCAGTGCTTCCAGGTTTCCCATGGTGGTCTAGCTTCAATTGACTCATGAATTCAACTATAAAATTACTAAAATCTCCACGAAACCCCCTTCTGATAATAATAATAATAATAATAAGGTTTATTGGTATTTAAAAAGGATAGCAACACATTGATTAGGAGAAATATTGACCATATTAGAAACGAGATAAAGTTTGATATTCGATTAAATAAAATACGAATAAAAACTATTTTCATAGTTTGAATAATAAACTGATGATAGCTGAACTACCACTGAAGGAAACCTGGAAGCTTCTATTATTCACTGAAGAAAATTATATACTGACGTCTCACAAAAAGTTAATGCTTTTTATTAACGAATTAAATTATGCTACTAATAATGTTTAAAAGGACTTCCAATGGTTGTCTCATTAGTTTCTATCCAAGAGTTGTAAGTTAGCATAACACAGTTTTTTTTACTGGAATCTTGTTATTTGGACAGACACATGTTGGGTATAAAAACCCTCTTATTTGTTATACAAAACAAACAACTGTAGTCAGTGTTATGGTAAGCAAATTTTTAACTAGATCACCTACCGAGAAAGTATAAAACAAATATCATTGAATATCCATATTGATTTCCCTCACTATCGACACTCAGCAGCTCATAAGAAATTCAGGATGAAATGCATACTTAGGAGTATTTGTTGTGTAAACGTTGTCACCTTTTTATTATATTTCGTTTATATCGTGGTCTCTTTACAAGAGTATGTTATGTGTGTATTGTGACTTGTGAATTCAATAGATTACTAGTAGCCGTAATCATTTTAAAATCAAATGCGCTAAAAATTTGATACTTAACTGAGAGTTCTGTACATACTTTATGTTGTAAACATCTTATCACATAATCCAAAAATTTTCCATTAACCAAGGTGAATGAACTTTCATTACTATTTACTTTTTAACAAAACTTGCCAAATAATACAAGAATTATGGATTACTTACGTATTTCTTAAGTTAAAACAAAGTTAATTTGCCTGTCGACTAGCCTAATATCTTTTATAGACGGTCTGTACTACAGAAGTGTAACATCACTGATGACCAAAGCATAAAATAATTTTCCTATAGTTGTTTTCACCAGCTCAATGTAACCTCATTATGTATTGTTAGTTGTTCCTGTCGTTTAAAGCTAGCCCTTATGAGTTAGGGTTACCTAAAATTTCACATAAGATAGCTAATATAGTTGTGGTATAGAGGTTAAGCGCTCACGCGCGAGACTGATAGTTCCTGCATTCGAATCTCATGAGGCGAGGTCGTGGATGCGCACCACTGAGGAGTCCCACAGTAGGATGAAACGACCGTCCAGCGCTTCCAGTTTTTCCATGGTGGTCTAGCTTCAGTTGGCTCATGTATTTAATAATAACGTTGATACTTATACAAAACATGTAGTTTAAAAAATTGTTTATGAATTTAGCACAACTTTTATAACAAACTAGCATTTTACAGTGATATTCACATATACAAATATCTCATGCCGTTTGTTAAACAATCTGGCATTTAGGAAGCTTAAAAATAATTTGCAGCATGAAGTGTTTTTTTCTTACATCTGGTGACCTTTGTGGTAATAAGAAATGTTAAAAGATAGCTTCTTGAAAATAGTAAGTTGTCATACCGTAATTTTATTTAACATCTTACATTCGATAATTCGTAAAATATATTGAAAAATTAAAGATTAGTATTAAATTATTTAAGTAATGAGCAATCTATACAGTTGAAAGACAAAGGATATAATGTAATCTGCTATGTGGGGGAATCTAAGTTTGGGGGATCTTCTGTCTGAACTGAAAATCGATTATATATCAACCAATGTCATAGCTAGAGGGATTACTTATTATCTTTTTGAGACACCAGGCTAACTGAGAACATTTCATGACAACTATCAAAAATGTTAGCATATTCAATTTAAGGTGACCGTTTTATTTGTAGTTTACATCACGGACTGACTAGTTGGATAACCAACGAAAACTATGTAATACTACGGAGAAAGTTTGTTCCAGTAAGAAACATATATCACTGACGGAAATAGACAGTAGCTTCATAGTATTGCTTACTGACTAAATCTGTGAATATGAAATCCTGGTATAAAGAAGAGATGCTAGCCACAAAACCTGTAGGTCCCAAGTTTGACCGCTTAAGGTTTCGTGAGTGAGAAGTTCTGAAGAGTCCCATGGTAGGACGAAAAAGATGTCCACCACATAAATGACTATGTTGCCTAGAACGACAATGAAAGCTCAGCAACTAAACCATCTGGCTCAGAGATATGAACAACAATTATCAGTTTGACTAATTGGCACGCTAACGATTATTACTAGGGTTAAAGGATACATAACAAGGTACTCATGTCATACATCAACAGTTTTAAGGTAACTGACAATCATCTGCAAGACGCGTTTACAACTTTTGATGAGATCTTCATATAATAATTAATTTCAGACTACTTATTTGTCAGCTGTTTATTGAGAGATGTTTCAAATATGCTAACATTTACTGTTACCTAAAGAGACCCTTGTTTATGTGATAAGGCCCTTGATGGTTAATTCAGTTTTTTTTTAAATAACATCGAAATCAAACGTTTCTTATAAGTTGCAATGCAAGCAGATGTAAAGTATCGGTACATGATGAGTTTACTCAACATTACATTATCTTAATATATAAACTTGTGGAATTATTTAAGAGGTTATAGTTAACTCAAAGGACCAAGCGACATGCGTTATGTTTTCAAAGAATGTTTTTGCTATAAAATTTAATGTTTGACACAATGCTACAAAATTTCTCACCTTTACACGGTGAAAGGACATCGAGAGGTGAACGAAATACACGTGGATTACATTCTTTTGGATGTCTCATAGCTGAATAAGATCTAATGCAAGTGTGTTTGTCCGGACTGACATATTTCTCACATTTACTCCGCCTGCTTTTGATACCACTGCTACCATGATTGTTACCATTAAAAATAGCTTTATTATATTGGTCTTCTGAACAATTATTATGTTGACAAAAGATGTTATTAGTACAAATTGACAAAGGTGATGAGGAAACACGAATAGCTAATTGGTTGAACGAACCATTCATAGGATATAATGTATCTGTATCAGGTTTAGAATGAGATCCAGCTGAACTAAGGGAATCTAACCGGCGTAAGTGAAAAAATGAATGTGAACGAATTGGAAAATTACCATTGTCTGAATTAATACAACTACTACTATTAAGAATAGCATTATGTTGTGAATCATCTAATTTTTGATTTTCTAAAGAAGAAGAAAGACATTCGCTAGATGTTAGTAAATTAGCTTTATAGTCGTTTGAAATAGATTGATTTGAAAATGATCGGTCAGTAATTTGTACTGGTTCAGTTGCTACAATGCTATTTTCATTTAAAGCAATATCAAAGTCGTTTACAAATTTACAATTTAAACAATTCTCATCCTCATCATTCGTCAAATTTACTGTCGATAGTGTGGGTAATAATAATTGTAATTGTTGATAATTCACTTTTTCATTCTCTTTAGTCTTTTCATTTTGTAATTCTGAACATGTAGCTATCGCACTAGATATAAGTGAAGATGGTGCACTGAGTGAACTATATCCAAATTTATTCTTAACATCAAATTTTGTATTTCGTGAATGACAAGGGTTCTTTAGATTTTCTTCATTTTTAAAACAAATAGGGCGTTGATTATAGTGATGATTTGCTACACGACGTTTAAAATGCCGTTTTACGCTGGGATTTGTCACCGAATTATCAGAAGATTGTTGAAGCAACCATAATTTTTCTGTATTACTTGCTGAATTATTTGGAAGTATAGGTATTAAAGATAATTTAGCAATATCATTGATCTTACCATGATTTCTATGTAAATTATTATCTGAATTTATTGACTCTAGGTTAGATACTCGTGAAGATGTTTGATGCTCTTGATCTTTTACAGAAATCTGTGATGAATGAGTAATTTGAAGTGTAGAATTTGACAGTGATGTTATAGTTTGTAAATTTCTTTGATCAGTTAAGACTAATATAGGTTGTTGTCTAAATTCATATATATCAGGTATATATGTTGTTTCTTTTAAGTTAAAATATTGTTGACAAGAAACATTCTCTTTACTCCTATCTCCAATTTCAGAATTATCTATAAGTGTATCATTAATGATATGGATGTTATTTTCTACAATAGGTAAAGTAAGATGTTTCTTTTGTATTGACGAACTGTTAATTTTATTTTGTAACATTGTTTGAAGCATATTTCATCAAGTTGAATGTGTAAACATTTTTTCTTATTTAGTTTAAATATCTTCCTTTATCATTGTCATCATTAACCATATAGTGAAAAATTTAAAAAATCTGAAAATCAAAAATTTTGAACAAGGTTAATGATTATTTATAATGAAAATGTATTTTCTTAAAAAGAAACAATTTTAATTAATCCACGATTTTGAGCGACCATTCACCAGTGCTTCCAGGTTTTCGATGGTGGTCTAGCTTCAATTGACTCATGATTTCAACTGTGAAAATACTAAATTCTCCACAAAACCCCCTCTGAATTTTAATCAAATTATATTATCCATATTAATAATTTTATTAGAAATATATTATTGATTTTTTTTAAAAAAAAAACAATTTTTTTTTTGGCAAGGAACTCGATATATGTGTAAATTATTTTATGAAGCATAACATTATAAAATGAAGAAGTTTATTTAATTATTGAGGTAAAATTTGTATACTGATAACAAAAAATTGTTTTACTAGTGTTAGTATTTGAATTCTCATTATTACATTATAATGAAATAATTAATAAAACAGTGTCAATAAACTGGAAGCTATTGGTAAAGCAATCAGTAATTTGTAGCATATAGTTGTTACTAGACATTTGTAACTAGGAAAATAGCTCACAAGTGATATTTTATCAGATAAAAACCTCTTATTCTGTTCATATACTTCTCCATGCAAACAAAATGTTCCACAAAAGTACTTTGAAACAAAGATGCAGTGAAAGTTAACCGGACCATGCACCATTTTTGTTGAACATGCAAGAATTTTACTGATAAGTAAGAGGATTCTTCTTTCCTTCAAGAAATTTTATTATAATTATTATATATAGATATATACGTTTGCACAAAATCAAATTAGTCGTTTTACTGTCATATACTACTACTCAGTTTACTAAGCGTGAAAAACGTTTTTTGTCAGTGAAATGTTAAACCAATTTTTAACTCTAGTCAGTTTACAATAATTAGTTATTTATCTTTACTGATATTTGAAGACTCACTATTTCATGGTAATTAACTGAATGAAGAGAAAATTTAGAATAATATATTTCAACAAAATATGAAAAGAAGGTTCCAGTAATGTGTTACGATATGAACATAACAAAATCTACTTCGATTACTTTAGATATGTGAAACCTTTACCTTATTTATTACGTACAGGTCTATATACATGAATTTAAACCACATTGTTTCTGTGAAAGCGCATTACACAACCCAATCGCCCAAACCAAATACGGGTAAAGTGAATTGTCTAACGTAAGTCTTATTAGCTTAAAACTGTATTACACATAAATCAGGACTAAATGAAAACAAATCGAATATGATTAATTAGTTTAGACACTACTAACTGCATAAGTAGAAATGTGATCATACTCATGTTATTATCTTCTGAATAGCCGAATAAAATTTGCACAAAATTTCATTATTTCAAATATCCATAAACAAATTCATAGGTAACAAATGATGAAATGATGAAATACTAAACTAGGGCAGCTGTTATACTTTTTTGTTGTTTTGTAGATTAAAAGAGTATCATACCATAATTTTCTACAAATGTAATAGACACGAATTCTCGTTCACCTGTGATTTTGTCACCTATTTCAAACAACCACCTCAATGTCATTAATTAAAATACGTCAAAGATTTCACCTAAAATTATTAAGAGAAGCAAACATATAATGTACAGAGTTTAAGCTTTTCATTAATACAATTAACACTGAATTTGAAATTATCACTGATCCGTTCAAAGCTATTTAGTCCTACTAATTTTATGTAAATAACAGTCACATTTTATAGCGAATTAAGTTATACGACAATAAACATTAGTTAATTCTTTCATGATATAATAGAACTACTGATTTCATTAATTCTTATGAATAAAAAGGGAGACATGATGTAGAACATTAAAACAGATAACATTATCTATATGAGTTTCCACTTTTCCTATCATAACTTTTTTTGGTATCATGCTTTTTAGGATAATATCTAAGGTGATTAATAATTTATTTCTAGATGATATTAATCAGAGAGTGACATTGATTTTAAAGAAATTTCACCGAACAGACTAAGGAAATAAATTTGTAGGAAAGTCAAGGATTGTAAACTATGGTCATTTAAAATTGTAGTCATGTGTACAAAAATACCATTTGTAAATGAATATTGTATTGTATAAGATTTAAGTTTGTTACTCTCCATTGACATCAGATTATTGTCGTGATGTACAATACTTATAAAAGGTCAGCCAAATTTAACAGATTATAATATTCATATCTGTAATCACTTTAAACATAAGTGTTCAACACTGAAAAAAACAACGTTGGAGAACATCTCTATTGTAATAACACAATGAAGATAAAAACTACTTTGTAACAAATTAGAAAACAAACGGCCGTAATAAAAAGGTGATTGATTAGCAAAACTATACTTTAAATTTATCTGTATACGTTTAATGGGCAGTACTAAGGTAAACACTAGTAAACTGGTATAAAAAGCATATTTGTCTGATATTTTTGACCGTTAGGAATCACGGATAGATTCAATTATCTATTATACTTTATCAAAAAGTATATCTAATTGAATGAAGAAGTGTGGTCAATGCTTCATATTCCAGTTGGTAACATTTATTCTGAATATAAAGCGGGAAACGATTAATTATGATGTATATTAGATTAGAAAGGAAATGAAATGTGATGTTTGATCTTGGTTATTTTCATAAGAAATATTATTGAGCTAGACAATGGTCACTGCTTGGTATAAGTATAGCTACTCAGAATAATACGCTCTTATAAATGCTCGTTTTAATCTTATGGCTGTATTTCTCTTCTAGTTCTATGAGCAACTACTGAAATCTTCACAATAGATTTTTGCTTGAATAACTTTGTCGGAGAATTCCAAAAGAAACAAATTTTCACTGGTGATAAAACAAATGATCGTCAACTTTATTCATACTGAAAATCACTTGTTTACCAATATGCTTAAAATAGCAGTTGTACCATCTGGTTTACTTCCTTTGCTGTGAATAAAACTAAAGGCCCCTGGGTTTTCGATGATTTGAAACATTTTTTGATACCTGAACTTTCAAGATAATTAGGCAACCACTCAAGACAAAAAAGCACTGTATAGCTGCTTTGTATTAGTATATGACTATTCAGCAGTGGGTATCCATGATCTCACTGAAAATCTAATCCAGAACCTTCAAGTTTCACTGCTAGCGCTCAACATCTAAATCACTGGGATGGCATCCAACAGTTTAAATGTTTAAATCTATTAAATGATTCATTTAATAATAATTAGAAGCAAAATTAAATTGTAATTTAATACTTTTCCAAATTTTTTCCTGCAACAAAATTAAGTGTTAATTAAGTTATAAGTGCATAGATTGAATATACTTTTCTAGAGTCAGTATTATCCATCCAGGTAATGTCTTATTGTAACTATGTAGCTTTAGATCGATCCTGTCACGACTGAAAAACTGGAACATTGTATTAATAATTCGGGATGTATCGGTTGACATCAAATGTCATAGGTTTAAGTTTAAACTTTAAAATATTTCCAGCAGTGTTAACTATTCATACTATTTTGATGCTCTTGGTAAGTGGATGCACTACTAATCTTCCGTTTTTATAATTTTATGAAATGATCGGCAATCACCGAGTTAAAACGACCATTAATTAAAGAAAGAGGTCTACTTCACCAAGTTATTGTTTGCCACATAAATATGACAATTGCCCAGTATGATATTTTAACAGGATTTACGTAAATATAAAGGAAAAAGAAAATAAATGAAACGTTGCTTTTTCTCCCTACTGTTCATAACTGCTTCAAATGAAGTGTTTATATAAAATTAAGAAATAAACCAATTATGATTATTACAGTAGATCTCTAGCATTTTCATATTCTTGCTTTACACTACGAATTGTTAGGTTTGGATGTCAAAAGCCCCCCATGATTTGAAAATCCGTTTTTTTTGCAATAACATATGCTGATTCTTCATTGTCTGCTTACCCACTAAATTTCATATGTAATACGTTTTCAAAGGTTACAGATAAACTGAAACACACTAAATCTATCATTTTTTTCGGTTTTTGAACAGACAGAATCTATCATTGAGATATGGTGTAAGCCACAGAAACTCATGACAGTGGAGTTAATCTTTGTACGTAAAAATGCTTTGACAGCTTGCTTAACCACCTTGTTCTTTTAATTAGTTACTTTTACTTTTCTCACAATACTCTTTCGATTTTAATTTTGATCTCATGCTTACATAATCTCTCTTAATAATCTGATGATCTAACTCTCTTTTCACCCATTTCATTGATATTAATTATAACTGTCTACATGCTGAGTTACTGATTGTTTACTACTTTTAGATAAAATATTGAGATGGACTACTTAGTTAATCTATCATTACTTATTTGTTGTTGATTTTAGATTTAATTTAAAAGGTAATATATTAAGGTAGAGTTTTGATGAGAAACTAACTGAAATGAAGAAATATTCCTTAGTTGAACTTGTATCCATCTAATTTCACAATTACAACAATTATTTATTCATGTTTACGGCTAACGCACGCATGTGCTTTCATAAAAACTTTACAACCCTCCACAACCTTCCGAACTGATAAATTTAAGAAGTATTACAATGGATGTTTAAATCTAATCGTCTGACGCAATTCGACATACAAGTCGTTACATCGACTTCAACTCAGAATGTCTACTCGATGCAAAATGTTCCTTGGTTCTAATTTTATCCAGACGAGCCATTAAGATGATTATACCGAATGATAAATAAAAAGAAAAGGAAAATATAGTTAGCATATTTCAGCTTAAAAACTTTCCCATAAATATAATTAGAAATATACTAAAACGAAATGTTCTTTTGTTGAATAATTCAATGAAATGTTATGGGTTGGCAATTCTACTGTATAGTCACGGTACAACAGAAGTGTTATAACCAATTATTAGATCATACAGAATTAAAACAATTCACGCTTCAAAATGCTTTAGTTTAGATTAAAGATAAAAGCTCCATCACCCCAATACAGAATTACGTCCACAGATTACGATATGTAGATTATGATGAATTCTATATTGGAGAGACCTCTCGTGAAATCATGAATCATGCTGAAGATCATGAATCATGCCGAAGAATATCTCAGAATAATCCTGTAGAAAATCTGCAAATCAAACCAGTTATTACTGTAAATGTTAATTCTGAGAAAAGTTCAATATTAGCAATAACGTTATTTCGTTTTGTGGTATTTAAGACCCAGCTGACGTGTAATTTCATATTCTCAATTTATATATATATATATATATATATATATATATATAACTGTAGAACGTGATGAAATTATCGAAGACGATCGTTCTTTATAATACTCTTTGTTTTTAATAATACTATGTAGATTTTTAAATAGCTGAATATCAGAAAAATTTAAGGTCTTTCCGAACAAAAAGGTGAGTGGCTAAAGGTTTTCTAAACTCCACTGCACGTAGTTGATAAGGACTTCCCATCCACTTAACGTGGATCATTTATGCAAATATCCACATACAATCATGTTCACATCACCCATCACTAACAAATAAATATTTCTAACCCAAAGCTTTCACATTGTAAATATCATAAATCTTGAACTCATTAGCATACATACAAAGAGGATTCACACAAAATGTCACCTCGGCTGAAGCGACATATCATTAATATGATCAGACTTATTTTAATCTTGGTTCTATCAAAAATACTTTATTCCCTTTGTACTGTTTGAAGGTGTTAATTTAATTAATTTATCTATTTTTTATTCTCTGAAGAAGTGACTTGTTATATCCCCTGGTGAATTATGAATGGTAACTCTAAGGACTATTTATCGACCAATGTATTATGCCTATTTCCTATTGTACAGTTGTTACGTAACTAAACTATTCATATTCGTGTTTCTCTTATCATTAGCTTTATTTTGATCTTTGATTTATTATCATACGATTCTTGAGTTATAATCAGTTTATTGATTACTTTGGTTTGTATAAAAACTCAGTATGTTTGTAAATAATGATTCATATTGCCGAGGCTGTTATTTGTGTTCTGGACTCAACTGGCTGGGCTAGGCAGATAGGAAGGACCGAATAGCACTCAAGACTGCTCGTACGATTTCAAGTATCATCATTTGCGTCCGATCAGTAAAATCCACTCCTCCCTAAATTGGCGTTCATATATTAAATTGGGATTCATACGTTATAACATGACTCAAGCTAAATCACGAAGCTTCAGATATTTAATTTACCATTCATTGGGATTTTATAAATATATTTTCATTGTTAACAACCTTCTTAATGGTCAATCTATTCGTAATTATCAAGTCTAACCTCGGTAATGACATTTACAAAATCACGATATTTTGTTTATTTCCCGCTTTGTCCATCATTTGAAGAACTGAGTGGTGTATTACTCTAAAATTGATGGATATAAAACAAGTTTAGGTTACAATATTACATGTTGTGTGTACAGAATCCAATAATATGATCGAACGTTTGGTGCTATTAGTATTAATAAAGGCAAGCTAGGTCAGTTCAGTAAATCATATCAAATAGCGAAGTTGAACCATAATATCCTGTCCTCTGTCTGTCCGTATATAGACTTTTTACCAGTAATTTTTGATCAAATGATACTGTTTGAACAATTCAACAACACAATTATCTGTACGACGTTCGAAATACACGATATTTCTATGATTCATCCTCGACAGTTGTTTTGTATATTACTTCAACGTAAATATGAAACAGTGAAAAATGTAAAACCAGACAACGTAACAATAAAGAGAACAGATATTACTTTTCTAAATGTCAATCTTTCATTTTGTAAAGCACTTTTTAAGATGCTATTTGATATAGCTATAACAGTGTGATAGTTTCACGACTTTTTCGCACATCATACATTTAAAAGAAATTAAGTAAATTGAAGGATTGTCTTGGAACTGTACAATTCTATTCCAAACCTTTTATTGGCAACTATAACATTTTGTCTTTAAGATGATTTTGAAACCTTTTTAACAATCTATTTATAATTTCTGGTGCTTTCAAGTTATTTTTTCGTTATAAGTTTTAAACATTGATAGAATATCATAGATAACCTATGATGCATACAACGAACCAATTGAAAAGGTGAAGGAACATTGAGTGAAACGAAAATAACAATCCTGATAATCAATGAAATCTAGTTTCCAATGAATATATAGTACAGTCTGATGTCTGGTACTTAAAAACAACAAAAATTCTGTTTTAAATTTCCAAGTTCATCAGAACAAACTTAGAAATGAGATCATTAAGACATATTTTACGGCCTGGGGGAAAATCTAGACGTTTGATGTGTCTGGTATTCGGGAAGCTTGAGATACTGACGTCTTAATCAATTTCTTGATTAACAAAATCTTCGACTATGTTACTTTAAATAAATACAAGACCAAGGGCTACAATGAAGCTAAAATACCATAATCATTTAATGTACAGAAAACGAAGTCTAGTTAAAGGTTGACAACCCACCTTGGAAATTCAGAAGCTTTCGTAGAATAGCTGAAACCAGTGTTGGTTTTTCATACGTGATTGATCATATTGGGGACAGCCAAACGAATTGATCCTTGGGTTTTCGAGAAAGTTGGAAAATCCAAAACTGAGTAGTTTGGAGGATTTTCTCATCTCTTAGAAGAATTACTCAATCAAATATAGATCCCCACAAATCACATTAGTTGTCTTTGCTTAGTTGAGGTTGTCAATACTCAATTTCAAGTAGGTGTAATGCCATCAGATACTGGTTCATATCATAATCATAATAGATACAAAGATTCAATATCCGTAGCAATTTATGATTTAAAGTTGATACATTTTCCTTTTCTACAGATCAAATAGATGACAGTTTCAAATAAACGCGAGGAGTCTAAACTTAGAAAGTTAAAACAAAATCCCTAATGAAAATTCTTGTTGAACTACATTTTAACTGTGTAAATATTTCAATCACTTTTTTTCTTTTTCGGATCTTTTTTTACTGATTAATTACAAATGTGAATCTCACAATCTACTTACTTGTTTTATAAGACAATTACATTACATAGCAAGCTAGAGAGCTCTGAGTTCAAACATCTTCAACATATGTATTTGGTATGGCCTCTTGTTCTTCGGTTGATCAACGGATTTATCTATCAAAACAGAGACTGAGGAAATGGTAATCTGTAGAACTATTTAACTGATTAATATTACATTATCATTGAATAATTACTTAGTAACTAAACTGATATGTCTCTATATTTCGTTTATTGTTAGCTTTCGTTTAACCCATTAATTATTACTATACGTCAGATAATCCGTAATTTATTATCAATCAATTATTTACAGCTTGTAAGGTTCATTGTCACTTTTGGATTATTTGTGTATAACTATGATTTTTTAATTTACAGTGTGTTAGGGAATAATAATAACAGAAGCCTGGATGCAGTATTCTCTTTCAGACTCAATGTTGGGGATGGGGAAAGACGTGCTAATCGGAGCGAAACTTACGCTAGCTTAAGGTTAATCGTGTTGACCAGAACGTACCGTTGATCGAGGACCTTATAGTGAAAATGGAAAAGCCATTCACTAGTGAGCATATGTTGATTAATATCAGAAGGGGTTTTTGTGGATATTATAGTAATTTTATTAATTTAGATCATGAGTCAATTGAAGCTAACCTTTAAAGTATTAAAGTTTAGTTGCATAGGACAGACGACAAATGAAGAGGAAGCTGTTCATTTTATTTACTTAGGATTATATGATGATTAAATTAACTACCATGAAATCTTCATCTTTCCGTGAACAATGAAGTTAATTAATTGATTTTGATCATCTCAAAGAGACAGTACAAAAAGTGGTGCTGATAAAATGTCCTGAACTAGTATAAAACAGATGTTCAGTGTCTTCTAGTTTTTTTGGATATTTGTCAGCTAAGGTTTGTCATAGACAAAAAGCTTTCTAGATTAAAGGATGTTTTCGGTATCAAGGTTTCTTTTCTAATTGACAGAAACAAAAATGAAAATGACAGATAATATCAACATTTGGACAATTCATGAAATCATCTATGAGCGAGAAGCAATACGATTTACTAACAGATATTAGAAAAACTGTATAATAATTTTGATTTGAAGGAATAATTACCTACTTAGATTTATTCAAGTTTAACTGTCAATCTAATTATCATTTGTATGATCCCTTACATAAATAAGTTGTTGGAGGTCACAATAAGACTGCCAAACCCTTTTTAAACTGACGTGGCCGGCAGAATCTCTACATAACCCATAAATCAACTATAATAGCTGTATGAATAACTATCGATCAAACGTATACATCTTATAACACTAAAAAGATGGTAAAAAAAACATGGCCGCAGGAATACAAAAACCCTTGCTGCTTTAAGTACAGATAACCATAAAAACAAGACATGTTCACTTATTACAGTTGTCGTGCATCTATCTGTAACCAGCTATAAAACTGATCAAACACCTAATGTTTGAGAACAATCAACATGCAGTAATCAATACGAGACCGTCAAAATGTATGCAGCTTTTTGTCTTAAACAGCTTTAGATGGCAATATTTAATTTTTCTTTAGCGATAAGCTCCGCTATATGTATTTGCCAGTTCGCCTACTCATATGAAACAAAGTACATAGGAGGTAATCAGGACTTGCTTTGAATACAGTACGATTCCACAAAAATGTGAAGAAAGTGGTCAAAACTTTGATCGGCTGCGATCACTCAAATAATCGACATATTCTTTTTAATGTTGCTGATAGAATTCATCAAAACCCACCGAGATTTCTTAAAATTGAGACTTCTACTATCTGTGAAATGAAACCCGAACTTTGTGTGCAAAATGTATGCTTTATTCCTGTCTTTACCTTGGCCTTAACTATTATTATAATCATTTCTTTTACTTTGCATTTGGAAATATCCACCTCTCTCCAACTATTTCTCATATCCTTCTGATATTACTCAGAATTTTTTCTACTATCATTACATTTAATCCCTCTAATACGTTTAATTGTTTTGACAGAAGCGTTTAATTATCTTACCACATTCATACTGTTTTCCAATGTTAGGTTATTTGCACACAACCTGGATAAGTTACACAACCTTTCATTGTTGTTATTTTGTACTATATGATCTAATATTAAAGTCGCTATCACGTCATTATGTTTATTCATTGTTCAGATTACCTCATGAAATAAATCTTTAAGATTTCACAAAAATTGATTCACAAATTCGTTGAAAATTGACCATGAAATTAGTGTTTGATGTTACGATGGAACTTATAAATTTATTTTCAAAAATATTTTTGTTCATCTTAAGCATTTTTTGATACAATTTTCGGTACGTGATGATATATCTAATGGCTGTTTAGAATCATTTATCGTTTCCTTCCAACATTTTGAAGACATTTACACATGCAAACGTTATCCATCTGGATCGAACGACGTCATGAAAAATTTTTACTGTCTCGATTATCTCTTCCGACTGAGACACTAATGAGGTATTGTCTTAATTTGATGTTAATCATTCCCATATTGTGGTATGAGTTATTACTTGATCATACGAGAATCTTCTCTAGTTTTTTAATAAGTGGCTAAGACACTAATCATTCCAAAATATTTTCCTTAAAGAATTTATTAGTGTACAAGTATCCATATGAAAGGCCAATTTTTTGAAAATAAAGATTCCTAAATATGAAAATTCAACTTCTCCGTAAAACAAATACTCTCTAACCTTTTCATCAACAACACAATGAATTGATTCTCAAATAATCTCACATATTTACATACTGATCTTTTTTTTCGTTTATTGTTCAACTTGACTAAAATCTCTTACGGTTTTAGCAAAACTTCAAAAAGATAAAGAAATATATATATATATATTGTCTCTTCTATTTTTTTACTGTTTTATATAAGAAAAAGTCGTTTTCAGTCAAATAGTTTATGTCTTTATTTAATAGTTATATATATGGTATTTTTAAAAATAAATTCAAATGTTTTTTTTTAAATATCTACCATGTAATAAACTGAACTACAGAAGCACATTGAACGTTAATCTACAGGAAATTTAACATGGTTCATCAATCAACTAGTTTGTTGTTCAATAAACAAATAGGAGTGTTAGTTATTGAAGAATTTAATAATTTATTAAATTAAATTTTTCTCCTCATATTTCTCCATGTCTTTCAAAAATTAAATCTTTAAAACTACAGTAAAAGCGATTACAACATTTTAATTGTATAAAAAAATCTATAAACCATCTGTAAAAATAAATGTAACCCGATTATTTTTTTGGTTACTAAAAATATACTCACCATACATTAACGAAGACTTTTCAATTTCAAATAAGTAAAATTAATCCTTATACATCTCAAATTTTTCAGTAAGTTAGTTAATAATTTATAAAATTTATTGGAAACACTTTGGTCTGTTCATTTAAACATTAACTAACAGTAAAGAATTAGAATTGTTATCGCAACTATTTTGTACTACATTCAAACTAATTCCTTATTGGTCAATTCATCAAAACGTATGCACATTCACAAATTACACACTGTACATTAAAACATTTGTAAATTATAACTGGTTAATAATATTCAGATCACTCGAAATTGAATTGTACAGAAAACCAAAGATATTTAAAGTAGAGAAAAATTATTATTTCTTTATAAGGATTAGAGATAATGACCACAACATATATTCAACAAACTAATTGTTAGTAATTGTCTGTATTTTTTAAAAAAGCCATTTTGATCATTATTACCATTTATCAAATATTACCAAACTTAATATACCGAAATTTGTGTGCTTGTATTACTGAATATCGTACCATTGATTCATACTGTTTGTCACTAATCTATAAATAAATAGGGAAGTATTCTTTACAAACCTTCTGATCACAAACATACAAAATATGTATATAATGAAGATTTGTAAGCCATCTTTGCATTGGAAAACGATAAAAGGTAAATAATCTTGTGACATTTTTCATGATAAGAAATTTTACTGAATTAGTACGCATCTCTTTCTTTGCGGATGTGTATATAAATAAATGGTATATTTGGTTGTAGAAACTCTTGTTTAACAGAACTATGAGAGAGATGACGTAAAATATAGGCATAGATACAGAAATTAACCTTTTGACGCCAATTATTTTACATTTGTTTTTTTAGAAACCGTCTGCTATAAATGCTAATGCGGAATTCTAGCTGAATAAGACACTAAAAAACAAGGTTTATCCATAAATAATTATCACGAGCATACAAAAATGCATAATGATATCACCTTTCTAGTGATCTAATTCACCTAATTACTTAGGCCTGTTACTTATCTTAGAATAGGTTAGCGAACAGAGACCACCAGTCGATTATGACTTCGATTCTTTCCACCTGTTGCAAATGCTATTCATAGTCTTGATGTCATGCTCCAGTTTTTTACCTAACTTTTCCTTTTGTCTTGAAAAACATAAGTCAGGGCTTGACTTGTAGTTCAGTTTGATGGTTTCCGTAAACTGTTTATAAATACCTGTACCCTGTTTATATGTTCTGCAACACTTTTTTCTTATAGACGAACAAGAGGAGACGGTTCTATGACGTAGGCTATTTGGATAGAGTTTTGTTCTCTGAGCTGGATGGTTTGGTCGTGGAGCCTTCATCTGTACTCTGAACGACATCATCAGCACAAACTTCAGGTAGAAGTGAAGTGTTCGAATTTTTTCCCATATGGCTAATAGCTTGTTTTGTAGACCTCGACGTTGATTGGTTATTGTTGACCTTTTAACGGGTCATTGTTTACTTCTTTATTTTGGTTGCATCTCCTATTGATTTGACTTTCGGTCCTATATTTGTCTATAATTTATGTGATTGGTTGATAATTTGGATCGATTTCAATGTGTTTGTTGATTGCCGACTGACCTGAGTGACAAACTTCCAAAAATTCTCTGATGGTTTTTAGAGTTGCCTCCATCCGAGACCTCGACATTTTTCCAGTCGAATGTGTGTCCACAGATTCCCAGACGCATTGATATAAGCGAGGATACGTCATAGTCTTTGACCGTTAATTGATGTTCGTGTGGCAAAGATAAAGTGGTTTTCTGCTTTGTCCGATGTAGAGTTTTTCGCAGGTGGGACAGTTTATTTTGTAGGTGACGTTCGGTTTTCCTTCTCTCTTCAATAAGTCCTTTGGTTTGCCTAGGATTAATTGAACTGATTTCGTTGGTTTGTGTGTTACACCTTTTTCAAAAGGCTTCAACAGTTTCTTGTATGCCTTTTATATATGGTAGGATGATCCGTTTGCTGGTTTCCGTACTTGGTTTTGTTTCTGCTGATGGATTTGGTTGCTATTTTTTTGATGAAGTTGATTTGCTAGCCGTCCTTTAGAAACACAATCTTCATATATTTTGCTTCACATTTCCGCGCTGTAAATGTGTTGCAGTGTGTCCTCACCATCTTGAACAAAGTTCGTACGCAATTGATTTTGTGAGCTCTTGGGTTGTTACTAATGTAGGCTATTTTTTGAGTACGCATTAACACTAGACACCCAACTAAACGACTAGTATCTTACAGGTTAAACAAAAACATTTCAAAAGCTTATTATCAGCCAGACCAACAAGCGTATTATAACAATTCACAAGGCTAAGAAGATATATAACAAAACATAGGTATCTGTCTGCATTCATTGGCTAGTCAGGAATAACATTAGGATCACGTCGATTTTTTTTTAATAATTTTTTTTTGTCCCCCTTAATCAAAAAATTTTCATCCCATTTTCCAATTTTTTTCAATCCCTTTCGTCCAATGAAATTCCTAGTTGTAAATGCGTTGTAATTGGTTATGTAATTCTTGAAATTCGTATAAAAGCTCTGTACTTATGGATATAGATAATTTTCTTCACAATATGCACGTCAGTAACGTGCAAATTCGAGGCTCTGTTGTTCCTCACGTAGTCACAGAAACGGAAAATGTATTTTTGAATACATTGTATCTGGTAGCGTTTCCATCACTGGAAGCGTTAAAGAGCGCCATTAGAACTTATGAAATAGCAACGTACTGCCATTATGCGGTGAGAGATTCTCATTTCCATGGAGATCGGAAGCCGTATATTAAATTTGTATGTTGGAGAAAGAGCTATAAAACACCAAGCGGTTCTTCGCAGCCGATTAGACGAAGGAGGTAATTTGATTAGTGTTATTATATTGTTCATTGAGGACTTCAATGGACACACAATGTCCGGCCTTCATCTTTTGTAAGTTTCTTGAAGGTTATTGGACTGTTGTTCGTGGGAATGTGCATCACAATCACGAGTGCAATTCCCTGAGGTACGACTGTAACACATGGATGCGCCGAATAACGGCGGCGGAATTGGAAACAGTGAAGCCACTGCTGATATCTGGAACATCAGCATTCAATGTGATACACTACGCTTACCAATCATATGGGAAACGTCTTACAGCTCAAGATGTTTTCAATATACGTTACAAAGTGTTCTCACAGGCCAACCTTCCTGGTAAGCAATGTGCATATTTATACTATTAACTGTAGGTGATTACGGTAAGTTGAAAAATCACATCACGTCACTTGGTGGCCTTTGTGATTATCAATTGGATGCAGATCATAGTCTGTTGTACTTCTTCTTCGCTACAGCAGACCAGATCAATCTGTGTAACAGGTTTTTAGATGTTGTTGGTTTTGATGGGACATACAAAACCAATAATGAAAACATGTTTCTTTATCACGTGGTGGCTCTGGACATGAATTTCATGGCAATACCTGTTTGTATTGCATTTGTAAGTCGCGAAACATCGACTTTGCTGTCCAGTTTCCTCTCGTTCTTCCGCCAAATGAGTAACAATAGAGAGGTTATCGGTATTGTTACCGACGATTCACCTGCTATAGCTGCTGCCATAACGCAGGTGTATCCCAATTCACACCACCTTTTGTGCCGCGTGCACCTGCTTCGAAATGTCATCAAGAGGGTAAGCTTTCCTTTCTTTAGAATTAACCCATTCATCGTATTCGTAGAGGCTACGATCTGATCTTCTTCAAATGTTCTACCGTCTTATGCTAACAAGAAATGTGGAAAGGTAAATCGAAATATGCTTTACAATGTATTGTAGCTTCCAACGGTATGTGTCATTTATCGAAGCAGCAGACGGGAATTTCTATCAATATTTGAGAGATCAGTTATTGTCCAAAAAGCACAAGTGGTCGAACGCTTTTAGACCAGCTGCAATGCTTCTAGATCAAAGCAATACAAATTTCGTTGAGACGACCCATCGAATTTTAAAGTTGCATAAGCTGAACAGAAAAACACCCGTGTTCAGATCGATATTTAGTGTTCTGCTTCGCACTGGATATTGGATAGAAGCTAGAGTTCAAAAGTACTCCACTGAATGCTGTAGCAGGGCTGTGCTGGGTCGTGAGCCTCAACTACGTCGTCTTCAGGAAACACTTACACCTGCTGCATGTAAACTGCTTAAGCGGCATATGCGCATTCCTGTTACTGACTACGTATTGTCGGGGGAGTTTTTCACGGCCGTTGATACTACAGGAACTTACACAGTCTCCAAAAATCCTATTAGTTGTTCCTGTTTCTTTTATGTAGAACACAGAGTCGTATGTCGTCACATCTTGGCATATTGTTCGCACGATAATGTCGAAGTTCACAGAGAAAGCATTGGTGACAGATGGCTGCATTCCAACAGCTTCGTAACCACAGTAACGATTGACAATGAGTTACAGGTACAAGTCGGGCAGACAAACGTCCTAACATCGATTCACAACTTATGTCGGCGTATGTCCGCTGAACAGCGTACCGCTGTCCTTAACTATTCTCATCAGTTGCTTAACGATGGAATACCTACTACCATCACAATGCCCGTCGTCCGAAATACCACAGGCACCAACCGTCAACAGAACGTAGATTTGGATGCTACCTTAAATGATGACGAAATTGAAGTAATATCTATGAACTCAGAAGAGTTTACGGACCGAGACAATGAAGAAGACGAACGTGCGCACAATGACCGACTGTGTGAAATTTGCCATCTATGTCAGCCGCCCAGTGAAATAGCTGATGGAAGTGCTTGGATTTTTTGTCCATGCAACGCTATGTTTCATTCGTTCTGTGCCTACGACCCAACAGAAGTATCACCTGGGTTCAACTGTCCCATGTGCGGCGCTGTCACGGACTCATAGTGGAGTCATCGATCAGGACCGAAGGAGCTGTGTAGAGACCGAGTAAAGGCCCTTTTCAGGGCCACCCACAATTTGATTTAAATTTTGTTTGAATTTCTTGTTTCCATTTTAAGGAGGAGTCATGAAACCATCAATAATTCATTTCATATTCATATGATTTGGTTACTAGGTACAGTAGAGAAACGTAGTAAGATCAGTTCACTAGTACAACAAGATCATTTCTATTGCTAAGGTCAAGTGAACAGACACTGATCGGTCATCACAATTCCATAGTAATTAAGCTGTAGATTAATAATTATCATCGCTCACTTTATTACCATGCCAACAGCTTTCCAGGTTTTTCAAATTTACGGTTTCAGTGAACGATTCCGTACAGAAAACAACGTCATATAATGAACATTAATCTGTCGAACAAAAGTATATGCAAAGGTGTGTACGATCATTCCAATCTCTTTTCACTTAGCTAAGGTAGACGATTGTACTGAGATCAGTTCATTAGTACAACAAGATAATTTGTATTAAGAAGGTCAAGTGAACATACACTGATCATTCATCACAATTCCATAGTAATGAAGATGTAAAATAACTTTTTCTAGATTAATAATAATAAAGTGATTATCGATCACTTTATAATTTTGTCAACAGCTTTTAAGGTTTTTCAAATTTAAGGTTTCAGTAAACGATTCCGTACAGAAAACAACGTCGTATAATGAAGACTTACATATCTAACAAGTCATTAATAATAATAATAATAATAATAATAGTAATAATAATAATAATAATAATGGAACATACGAAATGTAATAATAATGTTTCATATGAGATTTATCACTACATTGCAAAAATTCGATACAGTGATAAATGTCATTTAGACATTTGAAAAATAAATGTACAGTTTAACTTAACAGATTGAAATACGATATTCTAAATACATAATGGTTACTTGATACAATTGACCTTATTCCACATTAAGTCATATCATTGAAATAGAAATTTATTTCACTAGACATAGGCTTGTTCATTGACACTTCATTCAACCTATATTACACATATGCTTGTCAAAGAAGGTTATTTTTTCAACATTCAGCGATTTACTGTTTGACAGTTTAAGAGTAATTATTATGTCTTTGTGACGGAAAATGTACATAGTTTTTCATTGTTCGTCCAGTATGTTTAACAAAGGGAACTGTTGGATTTGGAAATATAATTTCAGTCTTTCTAATTAATTAACGTTTACAATGTTATTTACTAATGAAAATAAAAAATTCAGATCATTAATTTGAAAGGCTGTGCACTTGAAAAACATTGGCTGTTAACATTAGCTGCCAAAAAATATTATGCCCACCTGACAAATACAATTACCGTATTACATGACTGAGTACACTAACATGTATTTTCGGTGATCATTAATAAGTGATCAACTACAAAGAATGTACAGGTCAAAATATTTTATGCTTTGAATGGATTTACAAAAAATCTTGATAACCTTGATATTGCGTTCATTTTCGAAACCTTTTCATAGCTAAAATGATCAACTTTTTGGTATTAAGAATAACGGTTTGCAAAATAACTGAATTATAAAGACTATTTGCTTTTTTCTCAGACATTATTACTAATTTCAGACAGCGTAAAAGTTGCTTCATTTACCCATCTTTTACGGTTAGCGTGACTTCGGCATGACCCATTCACTTTCTCTTTATCATGATTTATTCATATACTTACACGAATATAACGTTTATTAAAAGAGCGAACTATGTGTTAAATTAACTTATGGGAATACTTAAATGAAAATGTGTTCACTAATTGTGTATTAAACATTTGACTACCTTTGAAATTCAATAATCACCATTATCAATTATTAATAACAACTGTAAGTTTTTTCAAAAATTAACTTTCAATGATCTACACATTATTATTATAACTGATATCTTTAGTTGCATTTCTACTTCATAAAAAGAAATTATCCCGATATACAGGAGTATAGCAGGGTAATTAAAAGGATTTGTTTTTGTTTTTTTTCGAAGTTAAAATTTTTTACAAAACTCAGATGGAACAATGCGAAAATAGTTAATTATTGTAAATGATAATCGGATGTAAAAATGTCAATTCTTACATCCAATAAAAGCACTTTATTCTAGTTCGATTTGAACGAATCAGATTACAAAACTGCACCATTTACAGCCAATTAAAAAATTATTACAGGTGACAAAATGTTTGTTCATTTTCACTTGAGCACACACTTTCAAAGACAAATTCACCAATCACCGATTGCTAAATTTTTTTCACATCCTTCATTTTCGAAAACAAGGGTGGTAGGGGATAATACGAGCCGTGATTCTAATGTCAACCGCTAGTCAGAGCTTGTGACTGGACGTACACCATCTCACTGAAGTTTGTTTGTACAATTCGGCCTTTAGATTCAACAGAAAAATTCACGTTTGTTTTTGTATTCTTACTGTCCTTCCTCTGTATTCTAGCTGAGATTCATCTATTTCCACATTACTTTGTGGTGGCGACATTTCCTAAGCAGATACCACTCACTATTCTTAGTTAACAGTGCATCAAGTGAAGCAAGAAAGTGATAAGTCTTGCTGATTGAACGCTATATTCGGATCCTAAGCTAGTCTCGTAACTCCCAAGCTAGAACTACATAGCGACTTGAACACGAGAGAAAATGCGCAAAACATGCATGAAGCACTTTACTACGAAGCCTCTTTTATGTATAGAAGGGGGTTTTTATAGTATTTTGGAAGTCCGTGGGTTTTCCTGAAAATTCTGAAATGCTACTAAACATAGTAGCAGTGTAATCAGCCAATCAGAAACTCTACATGTGACTTTTTATTTTTGTGATGTTTCTAGCAAAGCTTCTAGTCAAATGCTGATTGGATAAAATGCTTTTTCATGTTTCCTGAGCTTGTCATGTCTATTGCAAAAAATTTTCACGATCGCCCCAACAAAAATTAATACACGCAAATTAATATACATCTTTGGCCCAGTGCCGAATATATAAACCTATACTCGATCAATGAGTTACGTAACTTAGTTAAACAGACTTCAAAACTACAACAAACAGTTTAAGAATGAATAAGAGCTCCGGGGTTTACCATACAAAGAGCGGTTTGAAATGCTAGACCTCTTTACTGTGTCCTATCACAGATTAAGAGGTGATCTGATTTTGATGTATAGAATACTAAGAAATGATTTTTGACCTAATCAGTTCTCTCTTTTTCTTTCAACTAGGGCGAGACATCTCAGAGAACATAACAGGTGAGTAGAAAAGCTAAGAACAAATAAAATACCAGTGGCATACAGGTTTTCACACTAAGTCACCAATTCTTGGAAGCTGTTACCCGAAGCGGTAATGTCCGCACCTTCAATTGATTCATTCAAGGGAAGACTGGACACTCAGAGAGGCATACTAGAAAGGGAATAACATGGGCCATAAGCCTTCTGTTCTTACTACACAAATCTGAATGTGTCTCTAATTAACAAATTACAGAACCCGAAAATAGGACCAGTAATACTTGAAATATAAACCCTGATAGGCTTAATTATAGCATTGGGATTTCATTACACCAACTCTCCAACTGAAATTATGGACCTGATACTAACAGTGTCATCAACAAAATTGTAAAAAGTACCACTGAACAAATATAATCGTTTTTGAGTATGAATTGAATTACTCGTGGTAGTAAATAAGGGTAGTATATGACTCTTAGAATCAACCAAATTAGTAGGATCTGAATTACAAAGTCAGTATTACTTGCGGCCGAATACACAGTAGTTTATACAAACCGACGGCACGGTAAAAATGCCACAGCCTTCCATAGCCTCCGGCCGTTTCGTTTTAACGACCCCGAACGCCCTGACAAAAGGCGGTCATTCCGTATTTGGGTTGTTGAGGGTCTGTTGGGTGTCCGTTGGATTGCACGAATATCAAGTTCTCTCATATTTGAGTCGTGTTTTGCTGCAGTAAATTCGCGAAATCAATGCGAAAAGCGTCAATTTAACTTCCTCTGCTTCGTAGTGTACAATTTGGCTCCATTGTTGCTTCGTAACTTAACCTGGGATACCAATTACCCTACTGAACCTCATTGTCCTTGTTTAAAATTTGTTGTGGTCCACAAGACAGCGTATTAAGAACAACTTAACAGTCAAAGATACTCTGAGTTTGTGTGAATCATTGTTTTCCGCAAGAATTAAGACGAAATGTCGAGTAACCGGTAAGTCTTAAATGTTTGTAGTCCTTTCTTCAGTTATTAAAGTATCATCGCAAGAAATGACTTTTTTATTAATTATTAAGTGCTGCTTGTAGTGATTCATGTTCAAGAGACATTTCAGTCTTAAAGGAGTTCCAAAAAGTATGGAAGAATAGTTTTGTCCCTTCTCACACTACCCATACTCATTACATTCACGGCGAAGATAAAATGCTGAAGGATATGAGATTTAAATACATATTTGTGGTGTTTTATTGCACATTTGGTCGTAGCGTAAACCACAAGGTCTAACGGTGAATAAAAAACCGTGAGAACTTCAACTAACATGTGACGTTTAAGGTCTAAGTTTCGAAACTGCCAATCAAAGTTCCGTGTAAAATTGGACGGTGAGGAATATATCATAAAATCACAAGATGCTTCACAATCCTTGTAGTAGTTCATGGATGGTTTGTGATCCATGGACTAGAAGATTATCCTCAGAGGAAAAGGGAACTTTGTAGCCGGTGATACTACAATCAGCATCAGCAGATGAATTAATAGAAAGTATTAAAGATCCAACTGGTAAACGGGTTATTGCTGTTGATGTGAAGACAATGAAAGCTCAACTCTCCACGGGTAATTGTCTTAAAGTATATTTTAGGTTGTTATATACGACTGTAAGTATTTGATATATTGCGGCAAAACGGTGAACTAAGAGAGTATTCAGAAAATGGATATGTCACCAGATTCTGCTTTAATACTTATGAGCAGATAGAATCATATAACAAATATCCAGAAGTTGTTTGTATTGACTTTACTTACAACACCAATAATAAAAAATACTTATGTTTTTTTCCAAATCTACCTTGTAGATATTCTTTATTCCAGTTGGTAATAATGGATAATTTTGTACGGGGGCGTCCTGGTCTGTTAGCATGGACGCAAAAGGAATTTCGAGCAGATGTAACCTGAAACTTGGATAAGTTTAGAAGGCGAACTCTTAAATAAATAAACTAGATAGCTCATCATATTCTTAGACAATGCAGCCGATGGAAGATAAATAACACACACAACTCCCATAATAACACGACATCACTACCCATACGGAGCGAACAGTATATACGGATTCAGCTAAGCCAAAAGATGCACAAACAACAGATTATTGGGAAATATGGTGAACACTTGGCGATGATGGTGGGGAGGAAAGTCGACAATTTTTACTTAAGAATCATCAATAACTAAGTAAGACTGCAATTTCTCAAACACTTATCTTCGTGCAGTCCACTTTACGATCAAAAATGCGTTTCGGAATGTAACGAAATGTGGAAACGTGACAAGAAATGTTTACTGTACAAATTTCTTTGTGTTTGTACTTTTGACTTCATTATATATACAACTTGTAAACTGATTTTTCCGCATCAAATGTTGCTGTTTCTGTACCAGTGGTAATGATGCATCACCAAACTTTTGCCCAATTTTTACTTTCGTCTTCTTCATACTTCTATGGGGAGGTATACCGATAATTTTAACGGATAACTGTTTGTGAAAATCAAGAAAACTACTGAGTGTTTGCCTTATAAGTACCAGTTTCGTTAAGAAAACTTGTAGTATTGCATCAGTTTAAATATTTCGCTACAATGTTGCGTTGTATGCATAAGTTGCTGCACTGTGACAGTATATTCGGATGAATACTTGTAGTGGCATTTATTCCTAACCACATGGTCTCTGAAGCCAAGCATATAATGACTGGAAGGATGTATATCCAACACTTGGGAAAGGTCGGCAGTGGTGGATGTGGAGACATTCATTCAATCGGATGGCATGGCTCAGTCTTGCAGACGTGCTCATTATGTTAAACTTATTTCTATTCATATTAAATATATTTTTCTATCCCCAGCATAAATTTGTTCTTTAGAAGTACCAAGCATCCTTGGTAATTGTCACGATATGATAGGTCAGTGCAGATAGTGATGCGCCTTCCACGTAAAATTTTACAGATTAGGTAATCACACGATTAATTTACCGTTTTCGGACTAGGTCTATTATCAAAGTAGTATTAGTACCGAACTAGACTATAATTACACATGCTAACAAGATTTATAATGCAAAAAACTGTGCGGTTGTTATATTTAGATAATTCATTAGATGAATAAAAGGGGTAGTAGTCAATATAAAACATAGTTATCACCAATTTGTAAATTATTTCTCCGCATAATCTTCCATATTCAGAAATTCGCCAAGTTATTCACCTGCATATAAATGATCAATACAAAGGTTTGAGACTCTCAACTAGTTGACAGAAGTCATAAGTTGTATAGCAGAAAACGTATGGATAGCTTCCAAGCTTAGTTACATTACATTACACTTTTCGTGTGCTGTGCTGTGGGAATGAAGGAGAACACAGGAGATGTTTGGGGTGATGACAAAAGTGTTTTAAGAGTGGATGCAAAGTAACATCAGTGTAAATATAGGCTTAAGGTAGACAATTTGACTGGTATTAAGGCGAAAAATAGACGATTCGGCGTACATCTAGGAGAAAAATAGACACTTTGGCGGATATTTAGGAGGAAAGCAGACAATTTAGTGACATTTGAAACGCGGAGAGACATAAAAAGAAAATTCCGCTTTATTTCCCCCTTATTTTTCAGTGCATTTCCCCCTTTATTTCCCCTTTAGTGGTTGTTTGTGTACTAAAACACTGGAATAAACGCTATGTAACAAACACAAAGATTACGAAAATTGACGTGTGACAGAAAAATACTGTGTATAGCTGATTAATAAGGACATCCGAAATCCTCGACAACATGTAACATGTCAGTGAGAACCAGTGGCATGACTTTTCGACCATGCCCACGAGAACGAGGATTATCATTAATTAAACGCCTAGTTGTATGACCTTGAGTACTCACGGTTTGGGAAAAACGAGGTAAAGTGGTAGAATTCTGGATGTTCTGAAAGTCAATTTCGTGCATCGAGACACAATTAATACTCGCAGTTTTAGCATCTTGGAAGGAACTTTTCGTCATTTGTACAACTTCTCTCGCCAGATTTGTCATGTTAATTCCTACAATCGATCACGCAGCTGCACATGAAGTTGATCGCCAAAATTACACTCGTCCACTTGTTTCTGTAATTCAAGGATAAATTCTGTAACCTTTTGGTTGTCTTATTGAACCATTTTATGAAACCTCGCTCTTTCACGACATTCAAAATTAGTACATTATACATGGTTTAGTAGTAGTTCCTCGAGAGTTGCGTAGGAAAGTGAAATAGGCTTATTTGGGAATGCCGAAGTTTTCAATAAGCTTTGGGCATCATTTCCGAAGAACGTGATGAAATGAGCCACAACTTTATCATCCTCAACATTTTTCCTGATCGTACTCCAGATTTCAAACCTTTCATTTAATCTTCGATAGCTTCAGAATTTGAATGTTTATCCAACTGTCCAATCACAGGTGCCATCACAACACCAATATGATAATTGGGAGTGTTTGGATCAATGCCCAAACAACCAATAGAGGGGAAATAAAGGCGAACAAAGGGGAAATAAAGCGGAAAGTGCATTGGAAAATAAGTCGTAAATAAGGGGGAAATGAGCCAAAATCTCTGCTTTTTCGCCTGTCCGGGGGAACTAAAGCGGAATTTCCCCTTTCTGTCGCTCTGTTTTTTAAATGTCGCTAAATTGCCGATTTTTACCCTAAATATCCGACGAATTGCCGATTTTTACCCTAAATATCTGACGAATTTCGGATTTTCACCCTAAATATCCGACGAATTTCCGATTTTCACTCTAAATATCCGACGATTTGTCGACTTTTCCCCTAAATATCCGACGAATTTCCGATTTTCACTCTAATTATCCGACGATTTGTCGACTTTTCCCCTAAATATCCGACGAATTTCCGATTTTCACTCTAAATATCCGACGATTTGTCGACTTTTCCCCCAAATATCCGACGACTCGCCGATTATTAGCCTAAATATCCGCTACATTGTTTACTTTTCCACTACATACACACTGATGTATTTACCGCAACCGCCTCCTGTGTTCGCTTTCATTCCCACAACACAGCACACGAATAATGTAAAGTACGTAAAATAAGGTATAATTTCCAATTTTTTATTGGAAACAAAAAGTTCACCAATGTACAACGTTATGAGCAGTTGGCAGATGGTAGAGCATCAATGCTCTTTATGCAATTGCCATTGTCACGGACCAGGCATTTCACGTATTCATTCTTTCCACCAGGCCTGTTGGACTATGGAGACTCAAACAATTCTTGTGAATTCTAAAATGTAATGAAGAAAAACGTTACTATATCTAGGAAACTTGTTTTGCACAACAAGGTACTTGAAGCTGAACTTACGGTTATATCCTTGAACACGGAAGACTCTACCTATAGATAATGCAAAAACAATAATCACTTTAAAGCCGTACATACGTGTTCTTTCTTCCGTCAATGACGCTTCTGTACTTTGTCTCTCATGTAGTGAAAATAACTTTGCGTAGCCATGTCATATAGTTTCGCAAGGTCTTTCTCGTTGACAGATGACGACAGGAATCGATTAGTCAGTGCACCTGAAGTTTAAAAACCTTATTTATCTTACTTCGTACGCAGCCATAAAACCGGCACTTCTGAATCGCTCGTTTTGACAAAGTACCAAGTAACGTGAAGTTAATGGCGACTTCAGGTTTCATGATGTAGGACAGAAGATATCGCATGGAGGTTTTCGGATCATCATCCATTAAACGTGTCAACATGGTCATCTGTAATAGGAATTAAGGATAAAAATCATGTTGTGTGCTTACAAATCTGTCCCTCACGTCTTTTTACTCTAGACAAGCATCCAAAGTTCCCAGTTCCTCTTCAGATGACAAAGGGAACTGTTGGCTGGATAGTCCACGGTCAAATTGACGCGAATCTTCGCGGTCAGTGAACCTTGATAGCACCAGCTTCATATTTGTATTCAGTTCACTCAAGCTTGCCAACATTTTAAGCTGCAAAGTATATATTCTTTCAAATCGGAAAAATAGAAGTAGATCGTAGGAATGACTTACTCAACCATCAGATTTTTATCCTCGAACGTGGAGGGCGAGGTGTCTTATTGTGTCGAACTGCTTAATAGACATGTCCAAATTTAAGGTACTTACTTTGCAATCGGAGAGACAACCTTCTCAAACATCCGAAGTTTTGGATATTGGACGCGGCTATTCCCAGCCTGCATCTCTGCGACATCCATGTCCACGGAATTGTAAAGAAAACCCTCTTTACGTTTCGATGCACTTCTACGAAATTTAAGTAAGATAAATGAACTGACCTCTTTTGTTTAGTGCATGCACTAATTAGGAATTCTCAGAACAGTGCAACCTAGGAGAGGTAGAACTAGACGAGCACAAATGAACTTATTAGATTTGAAATTCCAAATCAGTGGGCAATCAAGTACGAAGGAATCGTTATTTCGAACAGATACCATGTTTATCTTGGTAACCTTTTTCAAACAGCGAAGTAATTTTTCAACCATTATAATAAACTGACTGATCAGGAGGATATGACTTGTCTTCAATGTTGGGCGGATAACAACGTCCTCCTAACACTTCAAAGAGACACTGGAGATACCAGGAACACCTTCTATTATTGAATCGCGCCCACCTAGTGAAATCAAAAGTCAGAAAGGCGGAAGTTGGAAGATATATTTGATAGATCATCAATATGTTGAGAAGTGACTGATCTAAACTGGCTAGTGAGTACGCCGTTCGAACTTGTGATCTGGTGCGAATGTATGGCCGAGCGCTTTCGGCTAAGTGAGTCTATTAAAACCAATGTGGTCAGCATTCAATGTTGAACACTTACAGAGCTATTGATTTTGGGGATTTATTTACCGCTACAACATGTTGTAGACTACGCATAAAACTTTAACAATTTATTGTCGGAGGTATCCCAATATGAAAACGATCTAGGATTGTTGATTCTCTGTGGTCTAAAGTCTTACGCTAACTTCGACAAAAATGCCTTTCGAACAAACCTTGCACTGGCAATGTCGAAGCGCATTTTTGGCCGAATCGACATTAGAACTTTCCACTTAATATTTAAGAGTTTTATTCGTTCCCATTTAGAGTACGAAAACATAGTATTTTCTTCCCCACTCCAAAAAGATAAGAACATACTGGAACGTATCCAACGGGGAACCACGAAATCAGTTCATGGACTCAAATTTTCAAGTCTTATGATGATTGTTTACAGTCAGTGAACCTTTGCGCATCACAGTATAGGCGTCTTAGAGTGACATTCTAATGGCTCATAGAATTATAATCACTTCTGGGCATCCCCTTAAACACCTTCTCAAGCCTATTCACAACACAAACTTTAGGGGTGAAGATACAACTAGTATTCTGATTATACAACCTGCTACCAGTAGCACCTTCTATATACGAAGCTTTCCCCCGACCAATGGAAATCAGAAGTCAGACGAGAAGACTGGTGAAGTCTGTCGTTGGGATTTGCTGGAAGGACGCTAACTTCCGCGCCGGTGTCGACGAGGTAGCGAACTTTTGTGGTCACATCCGTGACGTATAAGAGGCGGCTGTGTTCGCCGGCTACGGTTGCCGTTAACGAGTGCCGGCTGGGAAGTTTCCCGAGTTTTTATTTGTGTCAGTCGCCTTAAAGTTCGGGTAATTGCAGGGCTTCCTGCAATTTCTAGAAGATTTACCGTACTGGTTATGATACCAGCACCAGTCGGGATTATCTGTCTCTCGAACACGAGAGACAGATCGCCTACGTGAGACACTTATACGCGGGGTTTTTGACCGACTACGGTCATTACGAAATCTAAGATATCGTGTATGCGTGTGGCATAGTTCGGCTATGTCAGTCAAGGTCGATTGTGGTTTTTCCTTGACGGAAAGAACCTCAGCGCTAGTCGATTTCGTTATTTCTAAGATGCGATCAGCAGATGCAGCTAATTCGCCTACGGCGTTGTTTTGAGACGAGACGAGCACTGCCTGCACCTGTTTCGGGAGTTTAGACAAGAAGAGTTGTTTAAATAGGCCACCGTCGAATGTTCTTTGACCTATTACTTCTCTCATCCTTAACAACATGTCCATCGCGGAACCATGTTGCAAGTCGATATTGTTAAGTAATTGATCCAACCGTTGTCGATCGGTTAGATCCCCGCGTTTTAGGATCGACCGTGTGAGTGTTTCGTAAGGTTCCGGAACTTCACTAGTAAACATACTAGGTGTTACGTACCTGTTAAATTCGCGCGGTAACGCCTTAACCACTGCGAGAATCGTGAGCGTGAGTCCGTGATTCCATGCCCGCAAAAGTCAGCTTCTGCGTAGCAGAACCAGTACTCGATATTATCTGGCCAGAAGGGGGTTAATTGAATCGATGGCGGGGGAATAGCCCTTAACTTAAATACTTGGGGTGTCTGTTCAGTCATTGTGAAAAATTAAGTATTATGAACGAAGAATAAATAATTAATGTATATATGCAAACTCGAGAAAAAAAAAATATATCACAATATATAAAAGTCAAATTAAGCAACACAATGATTAATGAAATTCCAAAAAGGAACATACAGTTTAATGGCTTGTTGTACCAGATCACGTCAGGATCACCACTGAAGATACGACTAGTATTCTGATTATACAACCTGCTACCAGTAGCACATTCTATATACGAAGCTTTCCCCCGACCAATGGAAATCAGAAGTCAGACGAGAAGAGGTAGGAAAGATATATTTGTACCTTATCAACATATCGCGAGGCGTTTATTCTAAGCTGGCTAGTGAACGTAGGAGGAGTGTCCCACACTGGGTCGAAACGTGATCTGGTACGGATGCATGACCGAAAGCCTTCAGTTAAACAAGTCCACTTAAACAACGTGGTCAGCATCCAATGTCGAACACTTAGAAAGCTATTGATTTTGGGGAATTATTTACAGCTACAGGAGTTACGCCCAAAACCGGAGACACGATGCAGCAGAACGGACTGTGAGCACAACATCTACTCCTTAAGATTAGTCAAGTGTTGGAATTGGCTGCCGTCTGAGGCAGCTCAAGTGAGTTTTAGGAGTCCATTGAGAAAGAATTTGACATATTCTTAAGAACTAAGGACGACGCCCCACTATGATTTCCTAATCCACTTTTCTCTTTCATCGTATAGTACTTAGGTTCTTACCTGAAAGCGTCAGTGGCTCACCTGTACTAGATAAGGAAAACCGTTAAGTGAAAGATTTTTCTATTCCTTCCGAAACCATTTGAAACATTTGAACTATTTGGACTACTTCATATGGAGCATGCATTAGTACGGCATGTATCCAAACCTACACATTTTGGTGTAAAATAAGGTTCTCTGTTGGACTTGGTAATCACTCTTGAGACTGAGGATATTGCCAGCCTAAATATTCTTCTCCCGTTAGTGAATAGCGATCATGCTGTTTTATCATTCACGTTTACAGCTAGTGACATGATATACGATCAGATTAAGCCACACCCAAACATACGGAGAACTAACATATCAGCCATTCAGGAATGTGTTGTTAAGACAAATTGGTCAGTAGATACCAGCTCATCAGGTGAAGAAGCATGGTCTATATTTAAAGGCAAGTTTAGTTCAGCCACGTCGTCGTTCATACCATACTTGGTACCGCGTAAACCGAATAATAGTTCACCATGGATAAAGAAAGTCAAAAAACTTCTTGGACGTGAGAAAAAGCACTGGAATATGTTCATCTCTACTGACTTAGAACAGTACAGTTCCAGTTATTGTAAGAATAAGAATACTTGTAAGGCGTTAATTAGTAAGCCTAGACGGTCATATGAAAAACAATTGGTTAGAGATTGTACATATAGTCCAAAACGGTTATTCTCATACATATAGAGGCGAACTCAGAGAAGTGATGGAACCCCATCACCTTTGGTACAAAAAAATCCGTTAATATCGGCAAAAAATGATATCGAAGAAGCTGAAGCTTTATCGAAACATTTCAGTAAAGTATTTTCTATCAGTAATGAGGAACGACCACCGATTCACTGTGATTGTGGCGTCTTGTTGATGGACCCTGTAGTTATTAAGAAAGAAACTGTTTCAAGGCTACTTCAGCATCTCAAACCTGATAAGTCTAGTGGTCCTGATGATATTCATCCTAGGATTACAAAAGCTCTATCAGATATAATTGCTGAGCCTTCAGCCATACTGTTTGATATATCCCTGTGGCAGTCCAAATTGCCCAGATACTGGAAGGACGCGATAATCAGCCCGGTGTATAAGGCTGTGAGTAGAGATTTAGTTAGTAACTATCGGCCCGTTAGCTTAACTAGTGCAGTTGTAAAACTGGTGGAAAAATTATCCGGATGGCTATTGTAAACTATGTGAAAGGACATGATCTTTTATCCAGGGAACAACATGGTTTTTGGAAAGGCCTATCATGTTTTACACATTTTCTCATTGCAACAGAAGATTGGGCTGAGGCTAAAGGTCGAAACATTCCTGTAGATGTGCTTTTCATAGATCTAAGTAAAGCCTTTGATAAGGTCTCCTATTCTGGTCTTAAATTGAAAATGGAAAGTTTTGAAATTCATCATACGGTCATAGACTGGATAAGTGACTTTCTACATGATAGGAGACAAAGGGTAAGAGTAAATGGAGCTCTCTCATCGTAGGAACTTGTAAAGAGTGGAGTTCCCCAAGGTACAATCCTCGGTCCTCTTCTCTTTTCACTTTATGTAAATGAATTACCACCTGTAGTTAAGTCATCCTTCCTACTCTTCACCGATGAAATAAAGATTTGGAGACTCATATGCAGCATGTCAGAGAGAACAGTATTACAGGATGATCTCAACTCATTAGTGGCAAATATGGACGGGTGGTCACTGGAAGTGAATCCTAACAAGAGTGTGGTGATACAATTAAATAACTGCGATTATTCGTATTACTACACAATATGTGGATTCGTATTACTCAAAGTAAGAAACTACAAAGATTTAGGAGTCATACTAAGCAACGATCTCAAAATAACCAGCCATTGTAAGGCTGCTGCTGCAAAAGGCTATAGGCTAGTATGGTCTATACGTAGATCTTTCTAGTATTTGGATGAGGAAATGTTTAGATTATTATACCCGACTTTTGTGCGACCACATTTGGAATATAGGATTCAAGCAGCGAGTCCTTGTTTCAAATATGAGGCGGATATGCTGGAACGAGTCCAACGCCGAGGGACTAAATTGGTAAAAGGTCTATCTGGCCTATCTTATGAAGACAGAGACACTTCAACTTATTTCCGTTATCTTACCGCAGAATACGGAGTGATCTAATATTGGCTTATCGTATCCTGAACGATGACTTTGGTACTAACATGTTCTATCTTTTCCTTCCATCTAGAACTGATCATTTGATAGGACATTCGAAGATAGTTCAAAAACCGAGATCAAATTTTCTATGTCTGGAGTTCCGTTTCTCGCACAGAGTAGTGAATTACTGGAATTCTCTACCAGAACACGTAATATCAGCATCTTCTGTTGATATATTCAAAACGAAATCGGACCTCCACAGTGTAACGAGCTTCAAGGACTAATATACGTCAATAAACCTCCTATCTTTATTACTGAAGACTGAAAACGACCTTGATCAATGTTTTACTTTCTCAGTCCTAAGCGGTTGTCCAGTCAAACTCTCATTCCTGTTGTCGGGCAGCATAGTGCATATTGAAAATGACTAAAAATACAGGCAAAAATACGTCATGTATTCGGCAACCTGTGAATGGACACCCAATTCACTTACATGTACCTGGTGATACACCGATCCATCTCCATGTCAATAATAAAACACAGGTATCTCGCATGCCTGGTTTGGCGACTCCAAAAACACCTGACACTAGTCAGTCTCAAGCACCATGGGTCCCACCACCAGGAAAAACAAGTTCAGGTAAATCTCTGTTGAGTAAAACATTGCAAAAAATCTGTACTGTACATTGGGGAAAAAAACACTCCTGTTACTAACCTGGTTACTCAATATTTTTGGAGTCAAAGTCGGACTCCATTCCCCCCATTTCATGAAAATTTCTGGGTTTTTCCTATCATTTCCCCAAAATTGGGAGATTGGGATGTCAATTAAATAAAGCATGGATGTTTTTTCTGCCATAAGTATTATTTATCTTTCCACTCATTCAGTCGCAACATTACAGCACATTCTTGGTTGAAGTAGCAGGTTACCGATTGATATACACTTGGAAATATACTCTCTTTGTTGATTTATTTGGACTGAGTGTTCATACCGACACGGATATTGGCTGCATCGTAATAGAGCTAAGTATCATTCCTACCCCTATTTGAGTAGACTAATTCTAATTGCTCTTTCTATGTAACTTTCAATAAATGTGCCCCAACATAATTATTTTTATCTCATTGTATATATACATATAATATGACTGATCTTTGTAGATAGATTACTTCTGCTAACGACTTTCATTTTCTTAACTTGAAAGACCTGTTGGTACGAAATACACACCTGGTCCTCACTATTACTAAGCCAAATGCTGTTTTGAAGTACCAGTCAACTTTTGCCACTTAAAAAAAATGTGTGTCATTATTAACACGAACAAGTGTTTGGGATAAAACACTATACAGGTCTTGCGAATTACGGCAATTGGTGTTTTTTTGAATTATATTTCTAATCACCACATTGGCCTAATGGTTTCTGCGAATTCTTAGCAATTATATTTTGACGCCTTAACTCACACTCATGAAATTTGCGTCGCTGTTAAAACTGTACTACGTATATTGCTTAGTTGTAAATAGATCCAAATGTTTCCTACCAAAGTATTAAAGTGTGGGCACTCACAGTGCTAGAAGTAGTGTTTATGTCAAACCAAACGTTCCAGGTGGACCGGCGATAAACATGAAAACCTCTTCAAAGTCACGGTGCACATATCAATGCACCATTAAGTCTACCAAGGATAAAATAGATGATTTCATGGAGAAAATATTGCTGAATGAATGAATTTTACTCTTAAAAACACTAGTCCATCTGAAAAACACGGTAGTTCATTTTGACGGCAAGAGCATCACTGGAAGCTCAGGTTTGGATTTAGGACTAAGTTTTCTACTTTAGGATTTAGAGTGCTGATGTAGGTCGCGAGTTTGGGACTTAGGGTTAGGATTTAGGCTTACTAGTTTACGATTATTCTATATGTAGCCTGAACTCGAACTCTGGATGTAAATCCCAAACTATGCAACTTAATCTAAACCCTAAATCCTAATCTCTTCTTGCTGATCCTAACGCTAAACCATAGTTCTAGTCCTATCAGTATAAGTCATTATTTCATATTTGCTGTTATCTGGTTGGCCGAATGAGTTAAGAATTAGTCAGGGTTATTTGAAGGATTGTTCAAGCTAATCAGTGCAGTTCAGTTTTACTGCCTTTATAACTCCGCTTACCCACCTCTATCTTCATATTAACGTAGATGTTTCATAATTTAAAACCCTGGCCCTACCATTAGTTTTTTTCAAAACTACTGTCGTCATAGTTGCCTCGTTCAAATAAGCATCGGTCTTGACTCAAAGTGCATCCGTGAGCCTTCTTCCATACAGGACTTCGCGATTTACTTGATTGTGGGAGTTCGATATAATACCAACAATATTTTCAGCTACTTAGAAATATCGAGGGAGATTTCGCGGGGTTTTTCAATCTGCGATGTCGATTGCTTTCTCCTAATCAAGGAAGTCGATGCATAGTGATGAGTTGCTTTTAATTTATGGTTCAACAATGATCAACACTGTCGCGATTTGTTCGATACATGATCGACGCATTCTAAAGCCATCCTGTTGTTTTCGAGGTTGGGCATCTACTGAATCTGCAAAGTCATAAACAGCTCTTCTGTAGTTATTCTTTTTGTCTAGATTGTGTCCAGTAGGTTTCACTTATTCCAAACACTGCCAGGTCGTATTTCCTCACTTTACTGGTTATTAAAGTGACCCTTTCGGTCTTCCACATTGCCCGGAAGTTCTATGTGCTTACATTAATTGTTGCTCTGATTGTCAGAAGGGGTATCAGCTTAATGGCTTTCGAAGAACATAGGCTTTCACAATGAAGCTTCATAACTTATTTGTAAAGAGCCCTCAATTCCCAGGTTAGAGTTTAAAAGAATTGTTTGGTTTACTCTGGTTAGCGCTTTGTAGACATGTTCTTTTGTATGAGCTATGGCTACTAACTTTACGCGCAACCATTCTCCCTTCCCCGGTCTTGGACCAGCAATAACCCTAAAAGACTATTGACGGAGTTTGGGGTAGTCAAGACTTGGTTCAATTGACTTGTATCAGGAGAAACCTGAACATAACACAATTATTTCTTAGTTTTTATATCAGTAATGTTGGTTAATGTTCGTCACCTTAAATAAATGTGAGATGTTGCCAGCTTATGTGTGTATTTATCCAACCAAATCCTGTTCGTTATGTGTTAAAAGAGATGCTCAAAACTAGCAAGCTTATGTCGTGGTTCTTCGTCTCAGTAGCTTGGGAAACTGTGGGGTATATTCTGTCTGGTATTAGTGTCATAATGACTATACAAAATGATTGTTTATCAACTAAACAATAGTAGGCTTACTGTTTTAGATACCTTACTTCCAACAATAGGTTGGTGCTAAGATCTCACTTCACTAACTATGGATCAACAAATTAGTTTATATCATTAGTTTTTAAAAAATATGGCCTACAGATGCAAAAATAGAGCTTCTACTAATACGGATTGTTTCAAAAGCTCACTCAGAAAAGATTAACAGAATAAAGATATGATGAAAAAATACAAAAATTATATCAAAATTACGATTAACAAGATGTTCGGACTTCAGAAGAGGATAAAAAGTGACGTTTTCAACGGTGTGACTTATTTTGGAATCAGGGTCTATGACTATCGATTCCATACTTTTTCTATAACTTTGATAGTGGGTTTTAACTGACCATCATAAAACTACACACTTGCCTCATTAGCTGGATAACACGGCTTAGGTGTTAAGTAGTATGATATTATCTCCTACTATGGCAAATAACGTACATTTCATGTAATTGCTCTGGTTAATGGATCGTGCGGTATACATTTCATTCAATACTTGAGCATATTTTTCTTGGCAAACGATAGATACTGACCTATTTAAAATATTTACAGGGCGATACGTATACGACCCGACACGTCGCGTAAGAATGAAGTCTAATGAAAGGAAACCCCGATCACGTTCTGTGGAATCTGTTAGTGATGTACACAAGGTGAGTTAAGACGTTCAGTTTGGATATCATATATATCATTAACATTGTTTACTAATAAGTAGTGTTCTGGTTCATGAATTTACCTCTTGAAGCAAGCAGGAATAATCTTCGGTTGTAATATTTCCACAATATGAACTTAAAAAATAGATGTGACAGAAGCAAGACCTGACAGTACTCTCTGAAGCAAATACTTTGAATAATTGGTTTATGCTCTCTGTTTATTTCCGAAGAATCCGCTTATTTTTTAACATATCTATTTTGTCAGACTAAACCATCACATTGTTACTTATAAACTTATTTTGCCTGGTAAACTAAATGTTTATGTGTAAAGTATTCCCTTAAAACTTCTTGCCAAAAGCTATTGCTTAAATAAACTCTGTCATATTTGTTACGTGTTTCAAAAGCCCCTGTATTTGAGGTTGGTGATTTTGAGTACTTGACTGGTTTGGATTTGAGCTTTATTAGTCAGAGATATTAGTCGAAATATCAAATAGATATGCTCTCCAATAGACTTGAATATCCTATAATTATTGTTGACAGATAGAGAGTGGGAAATAAAATATTTTTGACCTGAAAACGCACTGCTGGGTAATTCTCCTTGGTTCCCAAGAGTTTTATTTTCAGTCACTTACGTAACTTAGGATATAGCACAATGTTCATCGGTCTAGGTTCCCACACCACATCATGTTGTGCTAACGAGGTACGGCAACTTGAACCGATGCATATATGTGCCTGATCCTACATTGTAGCTGACTGACCAGAGTAGCAGAAATAGTAAATGCAAGTAGGAACAAAAATTATTAGGCATAGACAACATGATTCCAGAAGGAAGAATGAATTTAAGGAATGAAATGTATGGCAACTTCAAAACTCAGGATCTAAGAAAGGACGAATGGTTAATGCATCTTCACGATTGAGTCAGTCAGTCACAACGTAAAACTTCGTACGTACGTACATCAGTTCGAGTTGCCATACCAAATTAGCACCGAGATGAAGTTGTCGATTCAAACCCTATATTGGTAGAAGTAGTAAGAGTATAAGCATCATGTGAAAGATTAGGGTTTGAAGATGTTATTGAAGGAGTATAATCCAGTGAAATAAATTTGGAAAGAGAAAAAGGATAGGGACATGAAGAATTCAAAAGATTAGAATTTGGGAGAACACAAAGAGTGGATGCACCTTCGCCATTGCAAACGATTTTGAGCCATATCATTCAAGGTCTCTAACCATCGGTTGCTATCATCTCGCGAATCCCAACCAGGTAGTCTACACCTACCAACATGGCCCAGTCCAATTGTTAGTGACTTCATGGATTTTTGCCACGTTTTGGTCTGGCCGCCCCTAGCTATCTTCCAACCTAATCCTACACCATGGAACATTGCACGTCGGGGCAGTCGGTGGTTGGGCATACGTCACACGTGTCCCAGCCATCTCAACTGATGAATTTTCACTACTTCATCAATCGATTTTCCATCCTTACCTAGTACCCGTTTCCTAACAACTGAATTACTTACTCGATGGTCCCAGGATATACGAGCAATGCTTCGAAGACATCTATGATCGAATACTAGTAGCCTACGAGTGTTCTCTACTCTTATCGACCATGTTTCACTGCCATAAAGTAGGACGGAACGAACTGCTGCACAGTAAACCCGTCCTTTGGTTGCTAGACGGATATCTCGCCTACGCCATAAATGACGCAAGTTGGCAAAAGCTAGACGAGCCTTCTGTATCCGTGCTGAGATTTCGTCACACACCAGACCACAAGGGCTGATGAGACTCCCAAGATAAGTGAAGCGGTCGACACGCTCAACTACTTCACTCCCTATCATTAGTTCAGGTGTCGATGCAACCCAATCCTGAAGTAACACTGCACTTCGAGGGAGAGAATCGCATCCCGAACATGCCTTCATTGTTGCTTATAGTGGTCAGAAGACTGCATTTTGTCAGCGTCTTCGCCAAATAAAACTATGTCGTCGGCGTATTCTAAGTCTACAAGTGAGCCTCCTGGTAAAAGTTCAACTCCTGGAGATTGAGATGATGAAAGTGTTATCTCTAAAAGTATGTCAACGACAAAGTTAAACAAGAATGGGGAGAGTGATTGAGACTGATTCTGAGTTAGGTAACCCAAAGTCTCTAGCCATTGGTTAGGATAATCGCGCGGATCCTAACCGGTTGGAGCATACGGACATGACCCGGTCCTACATTCGATGGATTTATGGACTGATTCCGCGTTTGGTGTTTCCTCACCTAGTTTTCTTCCAACCTACTCCTACACCGCCAAACATTGCGAGCTAAGGTAGGCCGTGGTTCTGTATGCTTAATACTTGTGGTTTCTTTTTTAAAATATGATATCAGTTATGTTCTAAAAGTAGTTTTGTTCAATTTTCTAATTCTATATCAAATATATAGATAATTAAATATATATTTTTCTTATTCATATTTGATTGTTTACATTTAGGATCTTATACAGTTAAATGATGTGGAATCTGATAAAGAGCCACAAGACCAGCACTTTAAACAATTTAGTTCCCATGATACTATTTCGATGCAAGAGCAACCATATAGTTCTGTGAAGCATAAGGAAACAATTAAGCCTACCTATATCGCAGGAAAGAACAAGGGTTTTGAAGACAGACCAAGTGATGGATCATTGTTGACAACTGTGGTTTTAGATGAATGGATTAGAGACTTGGATACTGCGACTAATCATATTGCGAAATCAGCAAGAAATATAGTGGATTGTCTAGAACAGGTAAGATTAAATGTCTTTGGAAAATTTTTACCTTTACAAAGTAATATCACTTACAAATATAAAGTTGAATGGAACTTTTGCACTTAAGACTTAATAAATTTAGAAATGAATAATGATTGGCTCATTACAGTGCTATTTTCAGAAACAAAGATTCAATGTGGATACTCCCCAAATGCCCTGGTACGGCCGAGAGTGGGGAGGGCCTGCCCCCTCTCGAAATCCTCTCATACAGCCTCCACATACTGTTGACCTTTACATGGATTGTCGTTTACCACAAAGATTAGTTTTGCACCTGAAAAATTTTATTTCAACTGAAAAGTATCACAGGAACATACATTAATCCTGGTTTTCACAGGGTTTCATTCCTTATATTTATTAGATTTGGCTAATAATTCTCCTGTGATTATGGTATTCTTCATCTTAGGTTGCATATGAAGGAAGACGTGTTGATTCACATGATATGTCACGTCTTGTTCAACCACGAGATGAGTTATTATTACATGCTGAAGTAGCTGGGTGTGCAGGACGAGAGTTATGTCGCTGGGCTTCAAGTATTCAACAACAACAAGATCAAATTTTAAGTAATCGCTTAGCTCAGACGCAAAACCGTGAAGCCACTTTAACCTCTGAAGTTCGACATTTGACAGAAAAACTGGGCCGAATGGGTAGGTTCCATGTATCACTTATTATATAAACACACTATTCAAAGATAGTTTTAATCATGAAGTGTAATTATCTGCCGAACAAAATTAGGGAAACATAAATAGATGTCTTGTCTAATCCGTAAATTCCTAGTAGTATATACTCCTAACTTCGAATCGAACTCTAAACCTTCATTCATTTCAGTGAACACGTTACTGTTAAACCACTAAGTGGAACAGTCGGTCATTAGTTTTAACGGATTCGCCTTTCAACCGATATGTTGTACATCTGAACATTCTACTACCTACTTCGGGTCGAGGAGCTAGAGTCGTCACGTAAAAGCTTGCCTCGTAGTCAAATACTTAAATGAGTTACATTCATCCACTGAGTCACCCATATTAGATGTGAGAGAGTTAGTTACCCATATTAATAAGCATTGCAGTGAATTGTATTTTAATTATCTCAAATTTTTAGTGGTCTGATCTGAATCCGATTTGAAAGAACCTTAAAATATGACATCAATATAAATCTTTCATTTCATTCCGTATAATACACCTAGACTAGACTTGTTTATATGACGGCGGTTATGAGAAGCCAAATACGGATTGCGTCGAATGAATTTATTTCAGGCAGTCGTTTCTTCAGACATACATTAGGAATGAGAAGTAGAAAGGTGAAGTGCAGAAGGCAAGTGTGCCAACTCCTAGTTTTATGAGGCGTGACTCAATATTTGTAGCTAGACAGAAGATATGTGATGAATTGGATAAACGATACACATACAACACTCATGCAAAACAGTCTAATTCATAAGGGAGTAATTGACAAGGTCAAAATGTGACTAAAGAGAAATGAATAGACTGGTTTGTCTGAAAGCTAGAATAACCCATATGGCCTTGACCTGATGTTTGACACTACAAATTATCGCATATTGAGTTTCGTACATGCTGACTCTGCTTTATCATGGATAAATTAGTAATGTAGTTAATCTCCTTATTCAATAAGAATCTGATTTATAATTTGGTAAAAACTGTGCCCCCAAATGCCCTGGTACGGCCGAGAGGGGAGGGCCCGCCCTTTCTCAAAATCCTCTCACACGGCCACGCGTATACAGCCTCTGTCAGGGAAGCCTTACTCACTGTCTTCTCGTACTGGGGGTGTTGTTTACAAAATTGAGAGAGCAAAAAGAGAATATCCGGCGCTTTAACCGGACTGGTGGACACGGAAAGTCCACCTAGGGGAGTTGGAAAACCCTCATTCTAAACCAATGGTGCACAAGTGCTCTAGTATCCTGAGGGAACAAATGGCGTATGAATAAATCGTTGGTCACTGGCTACCATGGGACTGCATCTCCTTACGATGCTCCACTGCCTTGTTGATCGGACCTTTAGGTCGAAGGCTCGAGGTGTGGCCCCCTAAGAAAACCACCTGCTTCGGTTTGGGCACCTGGGCAGTATCACAGCCCTCACACAAATGAAATGAGATTTGTGTAGCGCATATATATTTGGTGCCCCTTTGTACCAATATTTATGTGTTTAAATAAAGAAATAATAAAAAGTGTATGTAGTTTACTAGGTCACTATTGTTTGTTTTGATACGCTTTCCTCTTTTGGCTATTTAGAAGTTGATTTGGAATTAGCTCGAAAACAATTGAATGAACAACAAAATGAAAGTTTAAAATTCAATACAGTACATGAATCCATGGAGTCTGTTAAAAACCACTTGCAACGTCAACTACGTCAACGTGAATCAGAATGCAGCCGGTCAGTTTTTTTATTATCTGTTCATGATTGATCCTGGTTTCTATTTTATTGTTTCATGTGTGCTATCTACGACACTTACGGTATTTACCAAGCTGTAATCTTTTCATTGTTTCTTTGTGTCAAACATGCGGTCGTAAACCTCGTTGCAACATAACATCTTTGATGTTTATCTTCGCAAAAGAACGTTGGAGAACCAAACCTTAAACTCAAGAAAAGTATCTGACTTTGGGCGGTCACATTTTTAATTACATGTAATTGCTTTAACAATTAAATCTTACTTGTTAAAACCCAATAAAATACGTCCAACACAGTTGACAAGACAATGCTATTTGAGAATAAATTTTAACTGAGCTCTAAGACTTCCATTTCAGTATCATAATTTAGTGTTTGATTTATTGAGCTATGGGAAAAATACGATTGATTCGGCACAAACTTCAGATAGACGTTTTTGCTGATGACGTCGTTAAGAATAATAATGAAAACTCTACGACCAAACCATCTAGCTCATAAAACAAAACTCCACCAAAATCATCCACCTGAGCTTCAAATTTTCTTTATCTCAAGATTGATTCCACAAGCTCTATCTTAATATTTCAAAATCTAATTATGTATAGACCTGTAAATCATATCGTATTCTTAAATTCTAATTAGCTTCCAAGCAAAACCTTTTTTACGATTTAGCCGTTACACACTTGTATTTTGTCATTGTTTTAGTTTGTCTGTTCAAGTACGTAATTTGGAAACTCGTCTAGCAGAACAACAAGCACAGAATCAAGCTCGTCTAGAAACAGCTGAAGTCAGTTTAGAACGTATGCGAGAAACAAAAGAAGCATTGAAACGAGCTGCTAAGTCACAAAAACGTCGTGCAGATGAAGCTGAAGAAGCATATCGTGAAATTTCCCACAAACTTGCTACTCAAGAGTCCATTATAGCTGGTTTTCAGGCAAGGGATAGTGAATTTTTCAAAATGAGTTGTTTGCATATTTAGGTGTTTTTCGTAAACATATCACTAGGACCCAACTTAAAAGTTTTTATCTCTTTGTATGAAACCAAGGGTGTCAATAGTTTATCTATCGTGATACGATTTAAAGAAGTCACTCTGAAGATAACTAGAAAATCAACGAAAACCAGGAAAGAATAAACAATCGTTTCTTTTTAGTACGACGTACTCACGATGCCTGTCAGAGACCTAACCCATGATCTTCGGACCTCGCTGTTATTACACTTCAGTTTTCACTATTGGAAATATTGATTTAGTTTTATGGTCTTGAAACTGAATTGCGCATTAAAATGATTAAAACTCACTTAACAGCTCATCTTACATGTATGGGCAGAATCCATAGGCTGTCTTTCACTTAGGTTTCGTGTAAATTGTTATATTATCAAACGTAAAGTTCCTTTGTATCGTAAGTTTATGTACAACTACTGAGCATTTTATAGAAATTATTCATTAGGTAATAAGCAAGATGATTATCAGTGTTGAACGATGCAAGCTTGAAATACGTTTCTCGTTTAACTGCAAATACGCTTCATTATTAAGCTTCACAAAGCACTAGATTTTCGAATGTCTTTGATATAACAGTAAAAAGACTGAGCTTCACATCCATACATTCGATGATAGATAACACGACTTGACAAACATGACATGCTCGATCACGATATCACATAGCACTCTAGATCATTAGACAACCAGATGAAATCACGTTATGTACAATTTCGAACAGAGATTTAGAACCAGATTATTAGCTAAAATAACCGTTTATTAACGTAATTTGTAAGATGTTACACAGCGTGGAATACAGAATAGAATACATTGGAATACATAGTGGAACGAATTTACAATATTATGTCCCCCAAATGCCCTGGTACGGCCGAGAGTGGGGAGAGTCCGCTCTCCCTATCGAAATGCTCTCACATGGCCAGCGAATATATAGCCTCTGCCAGGGAAGTCCTACTCACTGCCTTCTCGTGGCGGGGGTGTTTACGAAATTGAGAGGACGAAAAGCGAATGTCCGGCGCTTTAACCGGGTTGGTGGACAAGGCGAGTCCACCTAGGGGAGTTGGAAAACCCTGATTCCAAACCAATGGTGCACATGGGCTCCAATATCCTGAGGGAACAAATGGCGTACGAATCAATCGTTGATCACCAGCTACCATGGGACTGCATCTCCTCACGATGCTCCACTGCCTTGTGGATCAGATCTTTCGGTCAAAGGCTCCGGGTGTGGCCCCCTAAGAAAACCACCTGCTTCGGTTTGGGCACCTGGGCAGTATCACAGCCCTCAAGCAAATCGAATGAGATTTGTATGGCGCATATGTATCTGGTTCCCCTTTGTACCAATTTATGTGTTTAAATAAATAAATAAATGTCGTCTCGATATGCCTTATATGTTCTGATGTGTCCACCTTCACTTGTTGGTCAATCACATCCGACATATCAGTCTCCGAATGCGTAACTTACTGTTGTATGACACCTTTTTCTGGTACAACTCAACTAGCAAACCGGTCATCTAATAGCCAATTCTACGTTTTCCTTCGTTTCAAAGAAAACTCTCAGTTTTCGTTGCTCATAACATTACATCTGGAACTGGAATTAGTAACTGGTTTGATTTTTTCAGCATTTATAAGACAAACTTAATTTTCTTGGATGGCAAAACGTTCAATAAGTGTTACGGAGTGTAATGTGATAGCTTTAACTTATTTTAATTCCAATCTTCTTTGAGTGGTCAGTAGTTGTAGGTTTGAATACCTGTCACAACCCATAAACTTGTATATATTCATAAATTTAAGCTCTAGCACTTACTATCCTTCATGATATATCCTGTATTCACAGACGGAATTGGAAAACTGTGCTCTTAGATCTAGAGGTCGTAGCAAGGAGCGCCAGTTAAATGATGTAGGCATTATGCATGATGGTGGAATGGTGGATTCAAATAAATCTATGTATGTGAATGGCGATAAGAGTCTAAGAGAGGTGAGTAAGACAAGTTTATATGACGTGCTAATACTTATATTTAATTTTATTATCATACGATTGTGAAGCAGTGACTCACTGGTGTATTCCCAGTCAGCTTTCACTTAAATAGGTTGCTGGTTTAAATCCCCACTATCTGGTGGTGTCCAGACAGCCAAATAAAATAATACATCAACCTCCGTATAACAGCTGTGGCCTATTATCTGGTACAAGCACGTAAATAGTTAAATATCAGAAAGGAAACTAGGTATTATTTTGATGTAGTTAATTATTTATTAAGATTTTCAAGATTTTTTGGTGATAGGATTGAAATTCTAGCAATATTTAGATACATTTTTTCTTATTAAGGTGATCATCATCAGAGTCACAAGAAGACGTTGAGTACTAAAAGCCGTAAAGCAGTTAGAATCATGCCATCATTTGAGATCATACATATTGAACACGGATCTTTCTTATCAGAATCTGTGACATATTAGTTTGTGAAAGATAAAAGTTGGTCAAGTCAACGAATGACACCAATACACAAAAGCACTGATTATTTGTTTAAGTTGTGAGAAATTAATAGTTTAAACTTAGCCGTAGTAATGCGAGATCGTCTTTTTTATTCTTCTATATATCCTTAGTATCCCACAACTCTAGACAGATTCATTGCTCGTTTGTTTATTTCTCTACTCATTTGGTTCGTTTTTTAGTGGCTCCGATTTGGATGAACGTATGAATATGATGTGTAACACATGTCATCGGCGTTTATTTGAAGGCAGGAGAGATCTAAAAACAATTTCATACAAACCAGTTATTAGTTATATGATATGCCATTGTGGGCCAGGGTAATTTTACATTGGTTTTCAGGAGAACCGGACACCATCCAGACTTTCACGTGACAACCTAAACAGTACGTCTCAATCCCGTTTTCAGGAGAGCCAGACACCATATACGCTTTAACGCTACAATCTAAATAGTACAGCTCAATCCTGTGGCGCAACCACACAGGTACCAAGCACCCTGGTAGACTATTCGTACCATTCATATACACATTCACATCACATGTTTAATTCTTCCGATCAATGATCGCGTAAATCAATTATGCACAGCATGAACAGGCCAAAGTTGACCTACTCCGCTTACACGACAGTCAAACTCATTAATATTAGCAATGGCGACATGCCTTACAATGGCCCTTGAGAACACTGAAAAGCGACCACCAGTATTAATAAAATCGGTTAACCAGCAAACCAATTTTGAGCATGAACGGTTAGGAAAACTTGCTACAATATCAGTGGCGAACCTCCAGCCTCATATGAGACCTTCATCTCTACATAGCAATATAACTTATACTGCATACGACACATATGTAGGGTAGTAAACGAAGTAGCCCTGTCTGAAACGTTCGGACTCAAAGAACGCTTAAAACCCATCTGTTTTTTATTGTAGGGCAACAAAGGGTGGGTGTGCTAGAAGAAAAAGCCTTGAGTAAACTGGCCTTGAAAAATGATTTATGAGACTATTTTATAAATCAGCTTTCCCTTTTTGCTACAGAACCGCGTTCTATTTTTGAAATATATGTGTTGTTGCTGGCATGTCGTGTTCTTCTTCCTCGGAGGTTCACTGATCCTAGTTTGTACGCAGGGATACTAACTCAGGGTCTGAAAAGTCGCAAATACGATAAAAATGATCTTAGTGGTCTTGTAATCGTATTCCGACCCGAGACAATTGTCTCGCATTCTTTCATTTTATGAGGCATGACTCAATATTTGTAGCCAGACAGAAGATATGTGATGAATAGGGTAAACGATACACATACAACACTCATGCAAAACAGTCTAATTCATAAGGGAATAATTGACAAGGTCAAAATGTGACTAAAGAGAAATGAATAGACTGATTTATCTGAAAGCCAGAATAACCCATGTGGCCTTGACACAATATTAGACACTGCAGTTCTTAGCATTCCGTGTATTGGCTTTCTATCTACTGTCGTGAAGGGATTTTTATATATCCTCATTGGGATTTAAATCAATCAATAACTTTTTCTTATCTATTAAAAAGGAAAATCTCCGATTACGTGAAGTAGCGTCGAAATGCGAACAACGTCTACATGCAGCTGAAGAAGAACTACAGCATCTGCGTACTAGTTTGTCCACTTGTGAAGCTTTACTAAATGATTATCACGGAGATGCTGCAATGCAGGCTAGTCGACTACATACGTTGAATGAACGATTAAAAGTAATTTGGTTTTGTCATATTTAGTGTTTAATTTATCAAATAATAATCATTGAGTATTACATTGTTATACGAAAGTCATTGATTAGAATTTTTCTCACCACATAGACTGCTAACTAAATTATGGTAGAGTAAAAAGAACAGCAAAATAACTGAGTAGAACCATCATTTCATAAAGTCGAAATGCTACTAACAAGTGATGCAGTTTAACATTGTTGATTATAGCTGTTATAATTGTTTTGCTAATAAACGACCCAGACACTCCTATTGCTTAGTATTCTTATACAATGACACTCGACAAGACCCCAAAATCAGAACACGTTGAACAGAAACGAAATTGTATTCAAAATAACAAGGGTAGGTGAACAGCAATCAATTGTTAGAAAAACGTTCATTTATTTATAGTATATGCATAAGAAACTTCTAGATGCTTCTCCAATAATCTGCCAGAGCTGATTGGTTTAGAATTAGCCAATCAGCGTGCGCCGTCACGACCATGCACATAACGTGCCTTAATCCGGTTTATTTCCCGCTAACAATAGCTCTTGTAATTGTCCATGGAAAATGGTCGGAGACTTCATGCAATATACTTCAGAATTAAACTCAGTGATGGTAATAATCCATATCACATGATTACTATATCTTCGTTTCTTCTAGTTTGGGTTTTGTTGACAGATTATTGTTAGCCGTCTCACGAAAGATACCTTCTTAAATGCGTGTAACATTCATATTCCCGTAATTAGATCTAAAACGGATTCTGTCCAACCATTATGAAACGCATAAGGTGTTTTCGTAATGTCGATTCAACTGAATATTGATAATTATATGGTTTAGGAGGAAATCCACTCAGACTGTTCCTTTTTTCTACAGAATAATTTGTTATAATAGAAGTTGACTAATTGTCTGTTCATGGAGCTTTTTCTAGTTACCCTCAGATTCACTACATTTATTTTCTAATTTTCTATCTTGCCCTTCAGATAGTGGTATGTTATGGACTTCAACCACACTAGGGTTCAGATGGTTAACTGATACTGTATGCAATTTGACACTAACGCAAGTTTGACCCGTTCTTGTAAATCAAAACATTTGGATTGAATTATTTACGTTGGTCTACATTTTTTATGGAATCAGAAAAACTACTCGACATATCTCTAAGCTGTAGAGTTTGAGAATAAAGCTTCTCTTCAGCAGAATGAGGACAAATATGTCTAACTTTGCCGATGAATAGTGTGACTTGTGTTCGCAGATACACTTTGTTGATAGATAACAATAATTAAGAAAATTTGGGTGTACCGACGCCCTCTGCGAGCCGTCACTTTATAATCTACTCTTGCTTCTGTGTTCTTTTATAATCTAATGAGATATTAATATTTTACAGAAAACAGAATCTGACAGAGAGCGTAGTCAGATTCAGTTGGATGATGTAGAACAAAGATTGCTTGAAGCAGAGCACCGTAATCGTATTCTAGAGGATGCGTTACAATCAAAGGAATCCCAGAAAGGCGACTATGTGGCCAGCACTCCGGTCAATATAAAACAATCATCGAAAGTAGGAGAATGCGACCAACAATTGCTTTTGGATCATGAGGATTATTCTGGTCAAAACAGTCAATTAAATGGAGGTGCTGTAAGTGGTTTGTGTTTGATTTTTGAATTTCCTCTGTGAATAATTCACTGTTATACAAAGAAGGATAATATGAATTTCACTATAAAGAAGTATAAATGCAGGTTTGTTACTTACTTACGCCTGTTACCCTTCGTCGAGGGGCATAGGCCGCTCACCAGCATTCTCCATCCAACTCTGTCCCGAGCCTTCCTTTCCAGTCCTTTCCAGTTGCTATTCATCCTTTTCATATCTGCTTCTATTTCCCGGCGTAGTGTGTTCTTTGGCCTTCCTCTTTCACGCTTCCCTTCAGGATTCCAAGTTAGGGATTGAGTCGTGATGCACATTGGTGATTTCCTCAATGTATGCCCGACCCACTTCCAACGTCTTTTCCTAATTTCCTCTTCAGCTGGAAGCTGGTTTGTCCTCTCCCATAAAACGCTGTTGCTGATAGTATCCGGCCAATGGATGTTGAGTATTTTGCGTAGACAACTATTTATAAATACTTGTACCTTCCTGATGATGGTCGTAGTAGTTCTCCACGTTTCAGCTCCATACAGTAGGACTGTCTTGACGTTCGTATTAAAGATTCTGACCTTGAAATTGGTTGAGAGTTGTTTTGAGTTCCATATGTTCTTCAACTGTAGAAATGCTGTCCTTGTTTTGCCAATCCTCGCCTTTACATCTGCATCAGATCTTCCTTGTTTATCAACGATGCTCCCCAGGTACTTGAATGTTTCCACCTCTTCCAGAGTTTCGCCATCAAGTGTGATTGGGTTGGTGTTCTCCGTGTTGTATTTGAGAATCTTGCTTTTTCCTTTGTGAATGTGGAGGCCTATTGATGCGGAGGCTGCTGCTACATTTGCTGTCTTCGTCTGTATTTGTTCGTGTGTATGAGATAGGAGGGCCAGGCCATTTGCAAAGTCCAAATCGTCTAATTGGTTCTGAAATGTCCATTGTATTCCGTGCTTCCCCTCAGATGTCAAAGTCTTCATAATCCAATCAATCACCAGAAGAAAGAGGAAGGGAGAGAGTAGAGAGCCTTGTCTGACTCCGGTCCTGTTGTATCCCGAAGAGAATTACGAATGGTAACTTTTGAGGACTATTTATTGGTCAATATAATATGTATATTTCCTATTGTAATTAACCTAATCATATTCGTTTCCTCTTATCACTAACTTTATTTTGACCTTTGAACTATTATTACTACGATCCTTGAGTTATCATCAGTTTATTGATTACTATTCACAGCCACATCCGGCTAAATATTGTACAAATGTTATTATCTATTTTATGGGTCGATATGGTTTGTTTGGTTGGTATATAAACTCAGTATGTTTGAAATACAATGATTCATACCACTGAGGCTGTTATTGGTGTTTTGGGCTTAACTGGTTGGGCTAGGCAGATCGTAGGGCCGATACGTACTCTAGTCTGCTCGTACGGGTTTCGTGTCACTGTTCCAATCAATAATTCGCTGCTCCCTGTTTGGCGGTCTTATCGCGTCACACATCAACTAGGCATCCACTCGGCGACAGATATAACAGGTCCTTACTGGAAATGCATCTGTCAGTTGTCCTCCATACACGACTCTGCACTGTAGTTCGTCGTATGAGTTCTGGATAATGTTAACAATCTTCCGAGGAACTCCATAGTGTCGAAGAGGTTTCCATAATGTTCTCCGATCCACACTGTCGAACGCCTTCTAATAGTCAACGAAGTTGATGCATAGTGACGAATTCCACTCAACTGATTGTTCAACGATGACCCGTAGTGTCGCAATTTGGTCTATGCACGACCAATCCTTACGGAATCCAGCCCGTTGATCTCGAAGTCAAGTGTCTACTGCGTCTTTCATCCGGTTCAGCAACACTCTGTTGAAAACGTTTCCTGGTACTGACAGAAAACTGATGCCTCTGTAGTTCTCACATTTTTGCTCAGACCTCCTTTCGTTGGCATTTTGATGTGGTATCCTTCTTTCCAGTCTGTCGGTGGCACTTGTTCTTCCTCCCAAATCTTCTTGAATAGAAGGTGAAACATCTTTGCAGTTACTTCAATGCCTGACTTCAATGCTTCAGGCGGTATATTATCAGGTCCTGCTGCTTTTCCATTCTTGATTTGTCTGACGGCCATCTTGTTTTCTTCGGTCGTTGGTAGAGTGACAAATATAGGAAGGCTTGTGTGTGCTGCTTCGATGTCCGGCGGATTCAATGGGGCTGGTCTATCCAACAGTTCCTCGAAGTATTCTGCCCATCTTTTCCTCTGTTCTTGAATCTCAGTGATTGCCTTTCCTTCTTTGTCCTTGACTGGCCTCTCTGGTTTGCTATATCTTCCTGCCAATTTCTTCGTTGTATCATATAGTTGTCTCATATTCCCTTCTCTTGCAGCTTTTTCCGCCGTCGTTGCTAGTTCTCCCATGTATTTCTGCTTGTCCGCTTTAATGCTTTTCTTCACTTCTCTGTTTGCTTCTGCGTAGTCTGCTTGTGCTTTGACTTTCTCTGCTCGTGTTCGGCTGTGGTTAATTGCTAGTTTCTTGTTCTTCCTTTCTTGAATTTTGTCCAGGATTCCCATAGAGATCCATTCCTTGTGATGATGCTTCTTAGGACCAAGAACCTCCTGGCACGTTGAAGTTAGTGCTTCTTTTATCCCTTTCCAGTTGTCCTCCAGAGAAGTTTCCTGTTCTTTCAGTAGATCCTGTAGAGCTTGGAACCTGTTGTTGAGAGTTATCTTGAATTCATGGAGCTTGTCAGTATCTCGAAGGAAGGCTGTATTGAACCTTTGTAGTGCTGTTTGTCCAGCTGTCCAGTGTTTCTTTAGCTTCAGTCTCATCTTGGCCACAACCAGGTGGTAATCTGAAGCTATGTCAGCTCCTCTCCGGGTTCTCACATCTTCCATTGATCTTCGGAATTTTTTGTTGATACAGATGTGATCTATCTGGTTCTCTGTGGTTTGGTCCGGTGAGATCCATGTAGCTTTGTGTATGCGCTTGTGTGGGGATATTGTGCCGTCTATAACCAATTTGTTGAATGCACATAGGTTTGCAAGTCTCTCCCCATTTTCATTTCTCTCTCCTAATCCATGTCGTCCAATTACATCTTCATATCCTGTGTTGTCCACTCCAACTTTAGCATTTAGATCTCCCATCAGGATGGTGAGGTCCTTTCGTGAGCACTTCTCTATAATTGATTGCAGCCTTTCATAGAACTGATCTTTATCGTCGTCGTTGCTATCATTGGTGGGTGCATAACATTAGATAACGTTCATTGTGATCCCTTGCTTCTTTGTTCTGAATGATGCTTTGATTATCCTGGGTCCATGAGATTCCCATCCCACAAGTGCATTTCGTGCTTCTTTGGACAGCATTAGAGCAACTCCCTGAGTGTGTGGGGCATTTTCCCCTTCGTGACCGGAATACAGCAGCATCTCTCCTTTACCTAGTCTTTGTTGTCCAGTTTGTGTCCAATGGGTTTCGCTGATTCCGAGTACTGCCAAGTTGTATCTCCTCATTTCCATTGCTATTTGGCTGGTCTTTCCTGTCTCCCATATTGTCCGGACGTTCCATGTACCTATAAAGAGTGTTGCTCTGGTTGTTAGAAGGTGCATCGGTCTCGTGACTTCCGAAGAATTTCGGCTTTCATCATGAGACGTCATAATTATTCCTTCAACTCCCAGGACAGAGTTTAAATGGTTTGAATTATTTTTTCTGGTTAGCGTTTTTTTAGCGAGTTAGCTTTTCTACGGGATGGGGTCGCTAACCCCATGCCCAACCCTCCTCCTTTACCCGGGTTTGGGACAGGCAGCAACTCTAGAAGAGCTACAGGCGGAGTTAAATGCAGGTTTGTGCTTGAAACTAAAAGTCGCATATATTGTGCGATCACCAGTAATGCTAAAGAGCAATCAAAACCCTGATAATATGCAATAAAATTCCCAAATGTAGCTCATTCGGTTGTATTTGGTTAACTCCAAAAAACAGTGAATTACACTAATTATAAGCAGAAAATAATGTTTTGTGCTATCAAATAAAAATGAAATTTTAGCACACACAAATTACGAGCCATTACTTTATTAACAAATAATTTTGATTAATATCAGAGGGGTTTTCCGGATATTATAGTAATTTCAATAGTTGGGATCACGAATCTCACATTAGGACGAAACGGCCGTCCAGTACTTCCACGTTTTCCATGGTGGTCCAGCTTCAATTGACTCATGATCTCAACTATTGAAAAAATATTTTTGAATTAAATTGACCAAGCTTATTTGGCTTAGTAAGTAAGAAAAACAAACAATTGCATTGTGTTCCATCCAGATGACATGATATTCCGTCTGGGTGTTCATACTTATAATAAGAAGAGTGTCACTAGATGAATGTTAATGAACAGGTTGTACATTCAAATCTTGAACCACTACTATCGGTAGGTCTCAAACAATCATATATTAAGTTACTCAGTAAATATACTTTAAAAGATAACACTTCTAGGCTGGATTGACTAGGTGAATAACATAAAGGCTATCAGGTTAGTAGTAGTGAAAGGTACTTGATACTGATATTGTGGAATTATCATTAGAATTGCCAAAAGACGAGAAGTATTGATAAGTAGATTAAAACTGATTATTAAACAGTAGACAATACAAAAATAAATCTGTGTTATCTCATACTTATTCAATAGTTCTTCAAACTAACAATGATATAACTCATTTATCACTTGCAAGTAACTGTACTTACTGGGTTTTGAAGCAAATGGCTTAAGTGAGTGTAAGTGATTCTAACCGCCTTCCCAGACAAAACTCGGAGAACGGGTTCGATTCTGTGGCCTAATATTTGAATGTTGAGTTTTTCTGACTATTAACCCATTACTCACTTTCTATTAATCAGGTCAGATTTTATTGTTATTATGGATATTTTCCGAATGATTTCAAAATTAATTCAGTTACAGTTTCTTGTTTTGCTAAATTCCACTCTATTTGTATTCAGAATATAGGCTTATTAAAAGATCAAAATATAACAGGCACAACAAATAATGAATTGATTCAAGAACTAAGAAGAGAATTATGTGAAGCTCAGAACGAAAAAAAACAAATAGAAAATCGTACTGAAATACGTTTAAATGATTTGAGAGCTCAATTGAATCAAGCTGATGCAACGAATCGAAGTTTACAGGCATATTTAACATTTTTAAAGCGTTCATATGCTAGTGTATTCCAACCAGACATGTTAATAAATCCTTCATTAATCAGTCCTTGTCAACCCATTGCATGTTCGTTAACAACTCAAATGACTGCCAATAATACAATATCGAAAAATACACATCGTGAATGCGTATAACCCTTAAGACTATATGTATACAAACAAACAAAACAGTATTTAGAAAACGTTCTTCCTCAATAAACATCACTTAACAGTGATGCCCATCACTTGTCCTCGCTATCTTATTTTATGACCATCAGTTTGTAAAACAATGCAAGAAAATTTTCCCAATTCAGTATATAAGTTTCTTTCGGTCTTTTCCAAAGTTTGTTTTTATCTTCTCTTTATCATAAATTAAGTTGATTGAAACTTGAGAAAAAACTAGATTTCTTTCTCCTACAATCTTCAGTATACAAAATATAGAATGCTCGTTGATTGTGTTACGCATACTTCAATTCTATTACCTGTGATAATTTTGTTAAGGATACTTGTTTTTATGCTTTCATCATTATTACTTCTCTTGGAGTGATATTTAGTGTTATTATTGCTAATGACTAATTTTTCCCTAATTTCCCTGTTTATGCTAATCGATTTTTTATCAAATTGGTAATAACGGTCAGATTGTCATTTATCCATTTTGTTTACTTTTATACTTGTTTACACACGAACGCTAACTCATCTAGCATGTTGGGGTTTTGGATTCCTATAGTAACGCTGAAAAAATCGTACACTTTGAAATTTATTGATTAAAGGTCAATACTCCCATTTTATTTTTTTTTTTTAATTTCCTTATAGACAGTTTTTAAAGGTAACGCTTTCTTCGTTTAACTTCTCAGAAATTGATCTAGAAGGTGCACTTGTTTACTTGAAATACACATGTAGCATAATTTTGTTTGATGAAGTCACTAACAAAGTACGCCTTCACTAATAATAAAAATGTGGTTGGGATGTGTCTCTCCTTTTCTAAATATATTATGTTGCTTCCGGACAGTTATGGGTCAACACGTAAATTAGTCATAGAGAGTAGGAGGATTAAATGCGTTAACTTCATTTATCTTGAAAGCCTCATCAACCCTGATGATTGGAGAAGTTCAAGCATGAAAACAAGGATCTTGTCTGGGATTTACTGATTCGCGTTACTTGTGACTCAGTTGGGCGGAAACTCTAACCTAGTTTGAATCCGTCAGTAAAGGCACCCCAAGTGCCTTAATGGTTAACTTTGCTCACTGACAGTTATTCACGTCCGAGTCCAACGGAAAGAATAAGTTCCCTCAACTACCGTCTTGAAAGGAAAAACTACATTAATTCACTGGCGGAGTCATGGACTTTGTAATATGTCTGTTAACAAATAAGTAGGTCAGGAACATGGAGGATCCACTAGTAGAAAATTAATAATATAAATGGTTTTTATACCACTGTCCGATAAGCTCAATGTAAAATCCAAGTATTTTATTGATGTATAGGACAAAACGATGTTGTTTAAATGTAACAATTTTAATTACCGATAATTCATTAGCAGTCAGTTGTTTTATGTCGAATATTGGATTTAGAACACTATACAGCCCAATGTATAAAAAGGAAGAAAGAAATACTACTTGTCGCCTATAATGTAACTGTAGTAACACACTAAAAAAGTAACTTATTCGCAGTAATATGACATTTCTAGTCAATACAAAATACGTTATATCTGTAGTACATCTATGCAATTAACCAAAACCTTGGTATCAGAAAGAAAATTTGTCTTGATTTCTTATGAACATATTAAAATCCTCCTTTTAGTAGATAATTGTTTCCTAATCACTCCATAAGGTGTTTCTCTTAATCTCTTCGAAAAAGAATAGGGTTGCTAAGCAACTAGTAGTCTTAGCTCTTATATTGTAAACATTTCGTTTTTCTGTCATTTAATAGTTGTTAACAAGTTATATTAACTAAGTAACTAATCAATACAGAATGCAATAAGTATAACTATTGTATTAGTCGTTTTAGATCAATAATTTGTGCATAAGTTGTGTTTTTTTGCAATGGGGATAGTAATGATAGTGGTAATAGCCAAAGGACATTTAAAACAATGACTAGTGATGTAATTCATCTTAGGAGCATGTTCACTGCCTAAATCTCTCTAATAACATAATATAGTGTGTCTTATTGAAGACCTGCTGTTTTTAATACAGTGAGACATTTTAAATGTCCATTCTGGAATTAATAAATTTCCATTGGTAGGTTTTCTTTACTGTTTGGTTGACAGACAGTACTATTTTATAGAATAGAATCACTACATAATTATGATACAGAGATGTATCGTCCAGTGCTCTTCGGTTTTCAGTGGCACTCCGACAGACACCAATGCAACCTATAAACTATTCACAAACTTCATCCAACTAAGTTATATAATCTTTGAGTGGTAGACCCTATTACAAGTTCATTTTAGTTGAGAGAAAGCTGTGGATCTTGTAATGTATGATAGGATTTTCTATTCTATAGAGTGATAGATTTCCAGGCATATGACATTCATCTTATTTGTAATTTAATGGTGAGTTTGCCTCAACAGATATGTAAGCTTCTTAACCATACTAGTGCTCTGGAATGTGGATCTGCGTAGGCTGCTTCTTGTAGAACGGTTGGACATTCGTCACTTTGAAGGTATGAATGTGATGTTCAGATACTCCGCTATGCTTTCTTTCGACCTCGGTGTCGCATTAAGCTCTACAGTCGATATGACACTAATGAACTAAATTCATATTACAGTGATTTATGTGTTGTTAGATTAAAAGGTCTAATCAGATTTAAAAGGGATTGTCGGAGGAAACAATGTCTATTTAATACCTCCCCAGACGTCCGAACAGATCCCAGCCGTAACGTAATAAATACTTGGTCTTCCGTCATCGAAGGTCTCTGGGTACATATTATAGGGCTAGCTCTGGGCTTAAATGTGCTTATCCCGCTTTTAAGCACAGACGAGAGTCGTTCAGATCAATAACGGACACAGGAATATAATTTCTTTCGGATTACACACATCAATCCTGATCACGGTCTGGTTTAGCTGTCATAACAACATTCTAAGTGGAGTGATGTAAGCTGATTAGCTTGTAGGGGCAATGAAATGTTACTGGGCCTTAGCCAAATCATCCGGCAGTTGGGTCACTGAATATCGAACAGATCACCGATCCCTTTCAAAGTCAAGGACAACAAACACGCATCAGTTAATCGTATGCCATGGACTGGCGCAAGCGGTGGTGGTTTCATTATCTTCTATGTACTCGTTATTACTAATATATCTCCGTAATAGAGTTCTTTGTGTTGTACGGTCTTCAAAGTATCCATAGTGACTTGATACGACGAAGGGGTAATCGACGTTAGGTGATGACCGCGAGGTGTGATTTCGACGTTAGCTATTTCGTCACACCATTCCTGTCTAACTCGAGTAGGCCTTCAGTCATTCGACAGAGATCATCAACGTTAATGGTCTACACTGGTGAGCAAGATTTCGAATAACGCAACCTATCATTATAATCTTGATTACTACATTTTGTACTTTTTCATTTTTATGGTAATCAATTACTGTGAAAATTCGTTGTTTCATATTAATTTTGGTTAGTTTTCGAACTTAAATAATAAGTTCAATCGACAGAACCAACCAGTCACCTACGATTATAATCGGCTATTGTGGTTCGTTAATAAGCATTAGCAGCATGTAAATACTCCTGTGTAATGTCTGTTAAAATATCAACCACTAGTAAATATAGCCACAAGGCAACACGAACGCACAAGTGTTTGTAACTTATCCACTTGTATAGGCGAGACAAGATTAACTGTCGATTGTAAATTCATCTTTCTGCTTAATCACTATCAACTAACTTCCATTAGAAACTATCCACTAAAATGTTTTACTTACTTGACCATTGTCAGCCTAATTTTCAATTGCTGAGTTCCATGGCCAAACAGAGGATACAAATGCTAGAAATTTACGACTGTTAGTCAGGCAATCCTACGTATTTGGCTCAAATTAGTTTTGGACTTATACAAATCCGGTCTACAACGCTGTGTTAATCTAAGAATTTAATCAACAGTACCTCGTAAATAATCCAGATTTGAATTACTATCAACTTCAAATTTTAATGTTTTGGAAACATGAGTAACCCAGGAGAGGTTCATAATTGCATTAGATTATTTCGTACTATGTTTGTGATGCCTAATAACATTTCGTAGTTGTTTTAACGTAGAGCAGTCATATATTCTATCACTGCCGTTAAGTTTTAGTCGAAACCATGTACATGTATGACTCGTAAGTCGTCATACTGTGGGACAACGTAATGTATGTACACGAGCAATCTTAGTCCATGTGTAGTGATCTACTTTTCTCGGCGAAAACACGATTGGTATAATGGAAACAATTACTATTATAACCAATTGTACCAGTGATTGTTTTACTGTTGTTGTTTAACTGTATCAAAATCACTTTTCGTTCCGTTGTCCATCTTGTTCGTTCGAACTTTCATATGCTCTACCTTTTTGCCTGTACCCTTTCGCACGTCTCGGTTTTCTTTCGATACCACGAGATCGCCAATAAATATACCTTATCTGGACCAATTACAGCCTTCTGGTTTACGACCTATCGAAGGAACCAAGTTGTTTTCTAGCGCGTAATCTTGCTGTAGTGGTGATCACAGTCAATCGAGACTCGACGCCATCTACATCTGTTAAGTCAAATCTTCGAATACATTTTGACCTTTGGCAAATCTTCCAAAGAAGATCACAACGGCTAGTCTATTATTTATCTATCCACTTTTGTTGCACTTATTCGTATTGAATTTTTTCAATATATAATATTCTGGCAACAACTTAATATGGTGGATAACGATAAGAAGAGCATTAGTATAATAGACTAAGAAGTACAGGCGATTAGTCTTCGACCGGTTCCTTTCATCCCCCACTATCCAGAAGTTTGGTTCGCGGCACTGGAATCTCAATTCCAGATCCGCCGCATGATGAACCAATGGCAAGAATATGCCTGCGCTCTGGAATCTTTCTCTATGGATCACATAACTGCTATTCATGAGGTCTTCCTCAATTCGAATGTACCAAACGTTTACGATCATCTCAAGGAAGCAATCCTTGGACATTTCCTCCCGGTTGAGGACCTTGTTAGCACGTCACCCTTTGGGTGATGTTAAACCGAGCCACCACCTCACGCGCCTGCAATCTTTTGCAGGAAATACGACAGCTGACTCAGAGATTGTCAAAGAACTGTGACTCGAATCCTTGCCAGCAAATATACAACCAACCATTACGGCTCTGCTCGAGAACACACCACTCAATCAGGTGGCCCTCATGGCAGATAAGATCCTGGCACGGACCAGCATCCGCAACAACGACATAGTTGCCTCAACATCACGCTCAAACATTGTCCTCGATGCTCGTAGACCTACGGCTCATGGTGATAGGAGTAACTTTATTCATAACGGTCTCAGTTTTCGAGACCGACCAAATAAACCAAAACCCTACGTCCCTCGAGCCAGGTCAGCCTCCGTAAAGCCACAACTCGTCCTAGGCTAGCATCTTCCAAGCCACACCAAAAGGCGATTTCGGAAGCCAGCCCTGGTTGGTGCCGGTTCCACAGTGCCTTCGGGTCTGGTGCCCGCCGTTGCCGAGCCCCTGCTCATACAAGGCGGAAACTCCTGAGCCGGCGAGCATGGCCACAATTACTCGCCGGCCCTTCACCTCATACTGGCCGTTTATTTTACGTACACGATTATCGCACTAACGCTAGGTAACTAGTGGATACAGTTGCCCAAGTTTCTGTCGTACCTATTGGTAACAGTGAGTCTCAAGCTACTATGCTTCGACTACGCGCTGCGAATGGCTCAGTCATTCCTACCTATAGTACACGACAACTTATGGTCAACCTGAGCATCCAACGACAGTATCTGTGGACGTACATCATTGCCGATGTTCTCACAGCCATATTCGGCATCGATATCCTACAGCACTATGAATTGCTAGTCGATTCAACTAGGCTGCAGCTAATCGGTTCTTCGTCGAACAGCAAATTCATTGGCTTTAAAGCTCATACAAACGCGTACCAAATCACAGGCGTATTTCATTCGCGTGACGATTTATTCCACGCTTTATTTCAGAAATTCCCCAAACTAACTAGACCTCTCGAAAAGACTTCATCGGTGACCAATCGTGTAGTACACCACATAGTCACCCGCAGACCACCGATCACGGCAAAACCTCGCCGACTGGCACCGAAGAAAATTAGCTTTCGCCAAACGTGAGTTTGAAAATTTACTAGCTGCTGATATTATTCCTCCTTCTCACAGTCCCTGGGCCTCACCTCCCCTCATGATGCGAAAAAAGGATGGGGTTAGTTGGAAATTATGTGGAGATTACCGAGCATTAAACGTAGTTAGGCGTTTTGATAGAGTCCCCTTCCCCCACATACATGACATCACAGCATTACTCAAGGACACGACTATTTTTTCCAAGATCGATCTGGTACGAGTATATCACCAGATCCCAGTCGCTCTTGAAGACATCGAGAAAACAGCTATCACGACCCCTTTCAGTCTTTTTGAGTTCCTACGAATGCCATGCCATGCCAAAGGTTTATCGATAACATCGACTTCAGCAAAGTTCCGCACAACCGGCTGTTATATAAGCTAAGGAATGTCGGGATTGGAGGTAATCTATTGATGTGGGTAAAAGACTTCCTAGTTGGACGTCAACAAAGAGTACGGGTGAACTCCAAGTTGCCTAGCTGGGAAACTGTGCCTGGTGGAGTCCCCCAAGGTAAAGTTTTGGGGCCAGTGTTATTCCTCTTGTACGTAAATGACCTCCCTCGTCTACTATCGTCATCGGTCTTGCTCTATGCTGACGATGTCAAGATATGGAGAGCGATGCAAAGTAAGGGTGATAGCTTAGAACTCCAAAGTGACCTGGAGAAATTATCTGAATGGTCCCAAACCTGGCAATTGCCGATAAATACTTCCAAGTGTATTATGGTGCATATTGGCCACCAGGGTACAGATACATACACGATGAATAACACTGAGCTACCTATTGTCCAGACACACAACGACTTAGGAGTCATCGTTAGTCAAGACTTAAAGATTACCGCACACTGCCGTGCAATAGCCGCCAAAGGTTTTAGAACTTTATGGTTCATACGTAGGGCTTTTAGTCATCTCGACGCAAAAACGTTTCTGACTTTGTACACAGTGTTCGTGCGTCCTAAACCTGAGTACTGCATACAAGTAGCTAGCCCCTGTCTAAAAAAGACAGTGAACTCTTGGAAAGGGTTCAGAGAACAGCGACCAAGCTGATTCCCGGGATAGCGAAGCTCCCTTATGGCACTAGACTGACCAAGCTAAACCTTGGTTGAATATTCTTTTCTGATTCTATTCGTAGCCAATCTCCAACAACGACGGAACTTCTACAGGTAACTTTTGGTCCTTAAGAGCGCACCAGCTTTCACGAGCGACTAATAAGTTAGTGAGACAAGCGTAACCTGTTTTAGAACCATGCTGCTTCTCCGATAGGATCCGATTTTCATCAAGATACTTAAACAGCTCCTTCCGAATAATCTTTTCTAGGATTTTAACAACCACACTAGTTAAGGTAATGGGTCGGTAATTCTCAAGCTTCTGTTTTGTACCTGTTTTGAAGACAGGACTTACTATGGCGTTCTTTCAGTCTTTTCATAGATGACCCTGGGTTACGGATAGATACTTAAAGGGTTCGCAACAAAGTTAGCTAATTCCTTTAGTAACCTAGGATGCAGTTCGTCGGGTCCGGTGGATTTGCCTGTGTCAAGCTTATTTAGCAGACCAAAGACATCGAGTTCCTAATCGGTCACGCTGTCCAGTGTTTGTGTGGGGGGATTTTCATGGACTGGCGGGAAGGGTGTTTCTATGGTATATATATCGCTAAAGTATTTTGAGAATACTTGAGCTTTACCGAAGTCGTCCTCCACTAATGATGAGGCAGTACTGTCTCCCCATAGTGAAGGAACATTTCCTCTTTTTGTCCTTTGGTTTATATGGGAATACAAGCGTTTAGGACATTCTATGAATTCCTTAACAATTTTCTCTTTGTACAACTTTCTAGACTTACGGAGGGTCGAGGCACAGGTATTCCGAGCTTTTTGATACTGAGATTTTGCCTCATCAGTCCCCAGTAACCTAAATCTATCCCACATTTTCCTTCTTTCACGAAGAAGGGTGCGAACCTCCCTACTGAACCACGGTGGGGAGTTTCTCGGCCCCCTAGGTGTAGTCAAAGGGATGTGGGGGACGGTAACTTTTAAGTATAAATACCGGAATACGTCTCAAGCCGTTTCGACTGAGGATCGACAGATATATGGGAGTCAAAGGTTAGAACTGCATGATCACTTTTGCTTGGGAGTGGCATGTAATCTAGGTTTGTGACGTCATCCTCATAGTGGGTCAATATAAGATCTAGTAAGGATGATGCGGAGCCCGGGTTGTACCTGGTTGCCTGTTTCACATGTTGCACAAGAGCACATGTGACAACCGCATCAACTAGTTCCTGTTCGAAGGAATTATCTGACGATTAAGTTTGCAGATTTCCCCAGTCCACCATGGGTGCAGTAAAGTCCCCTAGGATTAGACATCGATCACTTCGTGACCAAGTGTTGAGGCTGCTTAGCAGGACCTCATTTACCTAACAGCTTGGACTGCGATAGATCAAACCAAGCAGCAGCTCTTGTCCCTTGCATTTCAAGCGGCAACTAACTAATTCATACATCCCACTCTCATGGGATACACTGTCGATAATGGTGAATGGAATAGCATTCCTAATGAGTAGAGCTACTTCCCCTCCTTTACGGTTTTGTATTCTATCGGCCCTTACTAATGTAAAACCCTCGAAATCAGGTTCCCTACTATCTATAGACGGCGTCAGCCAAGTTTCTGTGACTGCGATTATTTCTAGCTTAGTAGAGTCAATCTGTACACTTAGTTCCGATCGCTTATTGAACAAGCAAGGGGCATAGGTGTTACAGAACCGAAACCTATTTAAATGGCCTCGTGCTTCACACAGAGTGGCTTCGGCACCATCCTCTGTCGAAGCCTCACAACCCGAAAATGTACTATTTTACGGTCTTTTTCGCCAGCGTCTAATCTGGGCTGTAGTTTTTTCGGCTTCCAGTCTTTTTACACGGTCCGCCAGCGGTAAGTCCTTACGGAGAAAACTCCTGAACCCTTTAAGTTATGTCCATTTTGTAAAATTATGTCGCGTTCATTTTGGGATTTTAATATTACTTTGAGTAGTCTAGACTGATTAGGCTTCAAATTCTCCAGGCTACCTCGTCTATACACCTTCAGCAAGGTGACTCCGGAGATGTTTTGGGGCATCACTTGGTTGAGTAGTTGTTTTATCAACACAATTTCACGGCATGCAGGTTGAAAGAGGAGGGTTGAGCTTGGGGTTGGCAAGACCATCCCGTTGAAAACAACCTTGCTAAAGGGCGCTAATTAGAATAAAGAAATTGAACCGAATAAACTCTCCTCTATAAATTAAAGGATCTTCTTTCAAAAGAATTATGTAGCTTCATGGTGAAAGTCGAGATTATTGTGAAGTGACGAGACTTACGCCCCTCCTGACAACCAAAGCAACAAATAATGTAGGTACATGGAATGTTCGGACAGTGTGGGAGACCGGTAGAACCAGTCAAATGGCAATGGGAATGATTAGACACAATTTGATGGCGATGCTCGGTTGGACGGAAGCTTGACAGTAAAGGTTAGGTACACAAGAGCTGCTGCTGTATTCCTTTAGTACGGGTTGATACATTCACATAAGTAGTATATGATGATGGTCACTAGAAGATCGACAAGGAAGGAACGGAAACGAAACGCAATTGGAATGAAAATGCATGAACAATAATAATCGGAGACCATGGACTGATATTGGCAGAAGGAACGATCAAGATTGACACAAGTGATTGATAATTTGCAAATTAACTATTAACTATATGGTCCTCATATTTTAATGAGATATTCTGCAATGCTGTGATAAAATACATTCGGTTGTCCCCACTCGTGTTGTCATTCTCTACATTCCGATTACGAAGAAAAAAAATGCTCCATACACTCAGGGAGTTGCCCTAATGTTGTCCAAAGAAGCACGAGATGCACTTGTAGGATGGGAATCTCATGGACCCAGGATAATCAAAGCATCATTCAGAACAAAGAAGCAAGGGATCACAATGAACGTTATCTAATGTTATGCACCCACCAATGATAGCAACGACGACGATAAAGATCAGTTCTATGAAAGGCTGCAATCAATTATAGAGAAATGCTCACGAAAGGACCTCACCATCCTGATGGGAGATCTAAATGCTAAAGTTGGAGTGGACAACACAGGATATGAAGATGTAATTGGACGACATGGATTAGGAGAGAGAAATGAAAATGGGGAGAGACTTGCAAACCTATGTGCATTCAACAAATTGGTTATAGACGGCACAATATCCCCACACAAGCGCATACACAAAGCTACATGGATCTCACCGGACCAAACCACAGAGAACCAGATAGATCACATCTGTATCAACAAAATATTCCGAAGATCAATGGAAGATGTGAGAACCCGGAGAGGAGCTGACATGGCTTCAGATGAGACTGAAGCTAAAGAAACACTGAACAACTGGGGGAACAGCATTACAAAGGTTCGATACAGCTTTCCTTCGAGATACTGGTAAGCTCAACGAATTCAAGATAACTCTCAACAACAAGTTCCAAGCTTTACGGGATCTACTGGAAGAACAAGAAACTACAATGGAGGACAACTGGAAAGGGATCAAAGAAGCACTAACTTCAACGTGTCAGGAGGTTCTGGGTCGCAAGAAACATCATCATAAGGAATGGATCGCTATGGGAACCCTGGACAAGATTGAAGAAAGGAAGAACAAGGAGACAGCAATGAACAACAGTCGAACACAAGCAGAGAAAGTCAAGGCACAAACTGAATACATTGAAGCAAACAAGCGATAGTAACTGCTAAGAGTTATTATGGATAAATATCATACATATTACTTTTATTATAAGGTTTCATTCGGCCTACTGGCTACTTTAATGCTATTTACCACTCCTTACTTATTACCAATTTATCGGTTACTGTATTCCACACTCAGAGATACTTACGACATGATGTTTTATGATCGCTATTTTTCATTTTATGGTGTGATGCTGTCTGATGCGTTTGAATGTAAACTAAGTATTTCTGAACTATATTATCCAAAGAGTGGAGGCTGATGCTTGTGTACTATGCTGAACAGGCAGACTAGGTGAGACATCACTATACAGCCGGTCAATAAGGACTGAGAGTTGACTAGAAGCTACTAGTTCTCATGTATGCATCGTTGACTTAGCACAGGGAGAAGGCCACGTGATGAAAGACAGCGCCACAAGACATGAAAAACATTTGGTTTGTATTCTTTGATATTAATCAGCAGTAAGTTAATTTATAGGGTTAAAACGTCCGGATTATAGTATTAATATGAACACCGAATATGGACACCGTCACAGCTAACTGACAGAATGCACGTTGCGGATTCTACTCCTGGCCATACCCCGAATTTGGTGGGGAAATTAGTTCTCGGATGAAGTTGATCTTATTCATTAACTGCCTTATCATTCTTACTATTAGTTCAAACAAGTAGTTGAAGACTGTTGTGTCGGTTGGTATGTTAAACTCATATACTTTATTCTAGCTTCTGGACAAGCCAATTCACCTACCCATCCTGAGTCGTGTTTTGACCTTGTTAATTATTCACTTATTAACCCTGACTATTTGTTATATGTGCGCATGTGTGTGTACTCTTCTTATCCTATTCATCACATGTCTGTCATTTATTTTTATCTGACCATAAATATTGATTGACGCTTGGTTAAAGTGAGTTGGTTTACCCGCCATCTCCAATGCGTGTCATTTTTGCTTCACTCGCTGATATTCGCCCATGTTCCTATAGCTTTCTGGCGTGTGTTATTTGACAAAAAATTGTAGCTGCCGCTTCTCTTTGCCTTCTGATTTTATGCACCGTTAGGATTTGTATTATAACGGTTATCGAGGTGAACGATTAACGAAACACTGCACTACAAGACAATTCAAAATATCTAACGGTAACACTCGTCAAAAACGATTTTTGGCCTAAGGCTGCAATTAGTACCGATGTAGTAGAGTGCAAACTGGTTTTATTCACTTGCACACATAACTTTTATGTTGACATAGTGAATGAATGCTTCATCTAAAATATAATTTTCATTGAGAATTTCTTTCAAACCCTAAAGTTCAGTCCATTTGGTTTTTCAGTCGGCAAATTGGAATGAGCTACAGTGTTGTTCAGAGAGGAAATATGTAAATAGTTTTATATAAGTGAAACGAAATTCCTGCAGATGTAACTCCACCAACGATCGAAGAAACCAGGATGGTAATCGAACAAATCAAAAATGGGAAACAGCAGGACCTGAAAATAAACCGGCTGAAGCAGTTAAGTCAGACATGGAAACAACTGCAAGCATTCCCCACATTCTATTCAGGAAGATTTGGGAGGAAGAGAAAGTGGCTAAAAAGGAATGTCTGGAAATATCTGGAAAAAACGATGTCTCATCAAGATGCTGAAGAATAGAGATCCGAGAAAATGTGAAGACCACAGAGGCATCACACTACCGTTAGTACCAGAAAAAGTTTTTACAAGAGTGTTGCTCATCCGGATGAAAGACACTGTGGACACCCAACTTCGAGATCAACAGGCTGGATCGGTAGTGCATAGACCGAATTGCGACACTACGGATCATCGTTGAACAGTCAATTGAGTGGAACTCGTCACCATACATCGACTTCCCTGATTATGAGAAAGCATTTGACAGTGCGGACAGGAGAATAATATGGAAACTTCTCTTTGGAGTACGTGAGAAAGTCGTCAACATCATTCGGAACCCATACGACGGAATACAGTGCAAAGATGTCCATGAAAGACATTTAAGAGACTCATCCCAAGCGAGGATCATAGTCTGACAAGACTGCCCACTCCCCCTTTTCTCTTTCTTCTAACTGACTGGATTATGAAGACTTTGACATCTGACGGGAAGCATGGAATAAAATAGACAGCTCGGAATCAATCAGAAGATTTGAACTTTGAAGATGACCCAACCCTGCTATCCCATGCACATCAGCAAATGCAGCTGAAGACAAATAGTGTAGTAGCAGCCTCTGCATCAATAGGCCCCAACACACACAAAGGAAAAAGCAAGATTCCGAAATACAACACGGCGAATATTAACCCGATTACTCTTCACGGCAAAACACCGGAAGATGTGGAATCTTTCACGTACCTGGGAAGCATCATCGATGAACAAGGAGGATCTGATGGAGACGCAAAGGCGAGGACTGACAAAGCAACGGCATCATCAAAAGTGTACAAGTGTCGATAAAGTATTGTCTACGCAAGATACTCAATGTCCTTTGGACAGATTCCATCAGAAACAACCTAGTGTGGGAGAGAATAAACCAGCTTATAGATGAAGAGGAGATTAGGAAAAGACACTGGAGGTGAATATAACACACATCACCAAATTGCATCACGAAGTAAGGGCTAACTTTGAACCCTGAAGAGAAATAGGATAGAGGAAGACTAAGGAACACACTGCGCCGAGGATTGGATGCAGACATGAATAGGATGAATAGGAACTGGAAACAATTAGAAAGGACTGCCCACGCCAGAGTTGGATGGAGAATGCTGATGAATGGCCAATGCTCCTCCACGAGGGGTAACAGGCGTAAATGTGAAAAGGAATGAGTTAAAAAGAGCCACCACACCTGCATCGCCGAGACAAGCCATAACGATTAAGTCTTCCAAGTTCACCGTTTTCAACCTTCACCAAATGTTGCCTTTTGAACGTAAATCTCATTTATCACATAACCTGACTCGGAAATCGTGTGATGAAGAACCAGTGCCACCGCAAACTTACAATTTATTGAACTTACGATTTACCCACTCTCCAACTGATGTTTAAGGGCTTTAGGGTAGTTAGGAACAGTTTACTACCGAGTTATTCAACAAACCTGTATTATAACCCACGAACACTATATTATCCGGTATAGTATAATCGAAAGTACAATGCCTACACAAAATAAACAAGTAAATAAATACTATGACTATAATTTTTCACCTCATCTTGAGGTTCTAGCGTAACTCTTATCCGTCTATGGTATTTGTACTAACTGATAATCCCTTTGTATTCTGATTCCATGGTTGAATAGAATTCGAAACATAAGTTTTGCACCGTAGAGAAGTGACTTCTCCCATTTTTGCTCACGCGCAATGTATTTTCGTGTACATTTTGAAATCTGTATGATCTCGGGCCATTTTCACCAGCTGAAACTACATTGGGGATGCAGCTGAAGCAAACTCAACTCTTCACTTTATCAAAAGATAACTTGGTGCAATCACCCCAAAATTGGCTCCTACACTTAAAAACGTACTTGAAGCACCACTCCAAAGTCTACAGTATTCGATCACTCTTCAGATGAGGCATAAATATCTCAAACTAAGTACAAAGACCGATAACCAAATGAGATAAAGAATAATCTTACAAAGACAGACTACGACATTTGGGATTATTCTCGCTGAGCTATGAGACTGAGTAGTGATCTGATAATGACATGACATGGCAAGCGCAACCCACCAGAACACCATCAGCATGCTCAGCAAGCCAACCACCGGAAAATCGCACATCAAAGAGAGAAAGCTCGGGTACGCTCTCACTTTTTCTCATTATAGACTTTCCCATTTGGGGTGTCCTTCCAACAGAAATGACCACAGCCTCCTCAGCGCATACCCCTAAGGGTAGACTTGCCAAATACATACTTACCCATGGACGCCATCTCCCACATTGACTACCTGTACCGGGTGCATGCCTCATAACTTATCTACTATTATCATTACCACATATCAGTAACTTGTTTCTATCTCACTCACTATCAACCCCGTTTCCCCTTTTCTTCACACACTTTGGTCTGCTCACGATGTCCAAGAAACCCTGATGCTCTGAGACAAACACACCCACTAGAATTACACGGTGTACGAATCCACAACTAGCTATCAAATTGACTAGAATCAGTGACGTCGAGTGGCTAGACTGCCACTCACTGAACACTACCAAAGACCTATAAACGTACCAAAACAACAAGAAGTGAGGAACCGATCGATTTATATAAGCTTATCGCGGAGCAATTGGATATTGGATCCAAGAACGTGGAAATCCCTGTTAAGGCCATTGTCACTAGTTTCAAAACGTTACTCCACTAACTTTTAGCTTTGACCATTGGATTGTTTCTATCTTACGCTTGTGTAAGTGCTGATTGTTGTCGATCAGTTATCCTCAAATGGTGAGTTTGGCACCAGGAGTACAGTATCTCCAAAGATTCCTGCCACCGCTTAACTCGAAAACGTAATTATTCGCTTTCTCACCATTCTATAAATTTTAGTGGTCGCGTACATATATTTTTCTTCACTTTGGTGATATACACGTGCTATCACTTATCCCGAAAACCGATTAGTATTGTAAAGTCGGTACTTCATCAGAACTGTTCTGAAGAAGCCCTCAAAGAGGGAAAAATCATAGTTCCCGGAAATGAAACATTTTGTGACTGGGCTCCTTTTGGTATGTGTTCATAAACTGACAGCTTTGAGTCTTACTCATTGTGTTAGATAGTCAAAACTACGATTCCCTTTTCGGGACACTTGATCTTATTTTCCTCTCATTTTACGCCGTTAGCATGTTCTTAAGGTGGGTTGGTGATTCATTTTTGTAAACATGCTGACACAATAGTGCGGATTTACTTTTTTTATTGGTCCTATGGACTGAAATTCTGTATACAAGTTTTTCGGTTACCGAATTCGCCCATTACTGCAGAATTACTCTCAGGAACTATCTTTTTCAATCGTGCACAATGAATCGGGCAGCACATAACAATCTATAATCAGTGTAGTGCAGAAGTTAAGTTGTTTTTGAATAGCGCTAAATGAACAGCGCTAAAAAGACAAGTGTTTCCAGGAGGCTTGTGGAAAAGGGGTGTTCTTGAGTGTTAATTCTTTAGCTAGAATTCCAAAATAGCCTTTATGGAGGTGAAATGTTTGTGTGGTTACTGATAAAACCAAGCTGTTATAGGAACAGTGGGTTGGCAGTCAAACGCTCGGGCACCAACCGGTAGTCTATGGTTCGGGCCCTCAATCCATATACCTCGGTTTGAGCGATTGGGTTGTATCGCTATCCATCATACTAGTGTGGTTCAAATCTAGATCTGTAAATCTGTATTCGGTTTGTGATTAGGTCAGTACGATTGCGTGAGTCGTGAGAAGTATTAAAGAACAACGTTCTTTCAATAAGAAAAATGCCTTAGCCATGGTTTCAAAATGTACTAACAGTTACATAATTGAATACTTGTCTTCCTCTGAAGATCTAGCTTCTACTTTCATCAGTCGTATTTTATTTAAACGCATAAGCATTAGTACAAAGGGGCATCTAAATATGTGTCCTACTAAGTGGTTATCATTCAATTTATGTGGGATAGGATACTCCCTGAGTGCCAAAACCAAAGGTGGTTTTCTTAGGGGCCATTCTTAGGAGCCCTTGACCTGGAGGTCTAATCCACAAGGCGGTGGAACTGAGGCAGATGCGGTCCTATGGTAATCGGTAGCCAAGAATAAGTTCATTCACCATTCGATCCCTCAGGATTCTGGAGCCTGTGTACACCACTGGCTTTCAATTAGGATTTGAGAACTTCTTCAGTTGGATTCGCCGTACCCACCAACTCCGTTTATGCTCCAGATATTCGCTTTTTGTCCTCTCACTTTCATAAACAACACCACCGCAGTGAGTAGAAATTTCTTGGCAGTGGCTTTATACACGTGACTATATGAGAGCATTTTGAGAGGGAGAGCGGACTCTCCTTTTGGTCGTATTAGGGGATTGTGGGGTACTTACACCAAATGATACTCGGTACCTTGCAGCATATAGAAAATTTAGTTACCCCGATCTCATAGTGTCACGACAGCTCAGTAGTATAAGTAACTGAAGTGTTTAGAGATTGTTACTACACCATTTCAAATAAGTGGAGGAAATATGACATTTAGTAATTTCACATTTTAGCGTGAATGTTGGGGTAGGTCAATCCTGGACTAGTATTTAAAAGATTTGTGACGATATACTTTTTAAGGTCACTTCTTTAGGTGTTGCCAAACATTTTCAGCTTCACGTTTAACTCAAAAAACCAAGTCAACTGAAAACCATCAATTTATACGACAAACTTCAAGTTGCAAAACATGTCTTGATCCAAAAGACCTAAATATGTGCAAAATTCGTTCATAAGGTCTCATTATATAAGAGTGTTACAATTAGATTTACGATAGCATTTTCAGGGTGAGTTTAACCAGCTTCCATCTTTTCACAGTTCGTTCTGCATGCATAAAACTGAAGTCACGTTAAAAATATGACGATTACACATCGGAAAGTATGATGGAGTCTTTCATTTTTCTATCGAGACTCAATTTAAGTCGTCAGGCAGTTGGATATAGTCTTGGTCAGCGAAGTTATCGTAACCAGTGGTTAGAGACTTTGAATGATATGGCTCAAAATCGTTTGCTATGTTGCAAGTGCACTCATCCTTTGTCGTCCCCGAAATTCTCAACTTTTGGATTCTCTATATCTCTTTTGTCTCATTAATTTATATTTCCTCGAATCGTATCCTTGATGTTTAATCTTTTCTATCACCACTCATACTATTAATACCTCTACTCTTCGGGGGCCGGGCCTGACAATTTCATCTCTCTGTACCTATGGGGTGTGTAAACTTAAATCAATGTGCATACATACCAGATTCCACATTTTCACTGATTGAGTATAGTCTGTCTCAGTATAACCTGTTCTGTTTTTTCTTTTTTTATATATATGAATTTTATTACAGTGGACATGTTGCCGATAAAATTGACCTTAGAATTTACCTATGCATTGGTACTCTTCTTTCTGGTATAACAACAATAGCCTTTGGTCTTGGATACTTTTTCAATGTTCACTCATTTGCTTACTATGCAGTTGCTCAGGTAAGCAGACATTAATAACATGTGTAGAAAAAGTTTTCTGTCATGGGGTTGTCGTATTAATTTCTTTAATATATTTACAGTGGGGGTAATCTTGCATTTTGAACTTGTATTGACTTAGTAATCATCATGTAGTATCATATACGTTTAGATATTTGTCTACTCACTATTGCCTGTTAGAATTACTTGGTAGATTTTGAAGTAGGCAGAAAGTGAATTAACACGTAAATCAATCCACCTAATCGCTTTGTGATGCGTTTATATATTATTATATTGTTTAGAAAAATAAAAATCAACCAATAAGTGAGAGTGAATATGTTTGTCTATGAATTCATTCGCATGGATTGATTGAATTGTTTGCTTCATGTTTGCTCATTTTCAAACAGTATTGTTTGTATATGTTTTTGCTTACTATCAGTAATGCTACTATTATTTCAACTCCATTGTTGTTCATCTTGTCGATTTCATCTCAATGTACTGATGTGGCATGGCTGATTGGAAAACACGACATAGGTAACCAAAATAGGAAAGTATATTAAACTAGCTTAGAGAAGAATAAAGTCAATGAGTATTCAATAACACCCTGAAAGAGATAAAGTGAGAGAAAGCTTGTTGTAGAAAAAAGAGGATAAAGTACAAAAACTGCAAAGGTTATTTTAGATAAGAGCGAATAGGTGAAACTTTGTAGATTCAGTCAGCTACAACGTAGGACCAGGCACACATATGCATCGGTCCAAGTTGCCATACCTCGTTAGCACAACAAGATGAACACTGGATTCATAGAAATAGTTAATTTAGTGGTGGTAGTATATAAAAGATAGGTTGTATATAAGGATATAGTATAGGAAAAAAGAAAGATATGAAGCACTTTTAATCTCAAGGTTTAAGGGAAGATGAAGAGTGTGTACACCTACGCCATTGTGATCGATTCTGAGCCATGTCACCTAGAGTCTCCAACCATTGGTTACGATAGTCACGCGGACCCTAACCAAGTAGTCTGCATCTGCCAACATGGCTCAGACTGGAAGTTAGTGACTTCAAGCTCTGATGCCACGTTTTGGTTTGGCCGCCCCTAACTCTCTTCCAACCATCCCTTACACTAGTCAGCTTAGCTCATCGTGGTAATCGGTGTTCAGGCATACGTAACACGTGGCCCAACTATCTCAGTCGATGAAGATTCATCACCTCATCAACTGATTTACCATCATTTCCTAATACCCTGTGTCTAACCTCACTATTACTTACTCGGTGATCCCAGCAGATGTGAGCAATATTTCTAAGGCATCTGTGGTCAAATACTAGTAACTTTGTAGATTATGCTACCGTGGATTATTATATACACTTTACTGGGTATGCATTGAATATGTTGTCCAAGATTTCTATATAATGCTCTAATTATAAGGTTTCACGTAATCCGCTCGCAGATATCTCTTTTATCGTTGTTCATAGTATACGGTCAATTAATTACGTGGTTGCTATACATTTTTGTACTGCAAATAACCTAGCTATATACATATTGTGACTTCATATTTGTAGTGGGTTGTTGTCCTGTCACCGGTGAGTAAGAAATGTAAATCGGCATGTTGTTCTGATAGTGTATGCTGGGGACACAAAGAATTCACGTGGGCCACACCGTGTAAGGATACCTTTTTTCTTGGGGTACCTGAAAAGAAAACTGTATTAAAGGACATGAAAACCTGGGAACGTGACGAAATAGCCCAAGGAACAACTGCTTATTTTGTTTAAAAACTGTCTTGGGAGTTGAAGGATCCTCTCATAGAAGAGTTATGGCGTCTCACTGTGAAAGTCTGGATTCTTCAAAAGCCCCTAGGCCGAGCTGCCTTTCGACAATCAGAGCAACATAGATATAGGTACATGGAATGTTTAGATAATATGGGAGACCGAGAGAGTCATTCAAATAGCCACATAAATGAAAAGACATGACCTGGTCGTGCTTAAAACACGTAAGACCTGTTGAACACAGTTTGGACAGAAAAACTGAATTCAGGAGAATGTTTACTGTATTCTGGTCGTGGGGGAAATGTTTTTCATCAGTTGCACTGCTCAATGAGGCACAAGAAGCGTTTATGATATATGAAACCTATGCTTCTAGGGTCATAGGGCATCCTTGAAAACAAAGAAGGCAAACATTAAAATAAATGTCATTTAGTGATGATGGCAGTGTGGACGACTAAGACCAGACAATGGGAAGCTGCAGTTTGCCCTAAAGAGATACCCATGAAAAGACCTGATCATTTTCATGAAGAATCTTAATGCCAAAGCTGGGATGGACAGCATTATGCAGGTACACATCATGGGGCTCCATGGATTGAAAGAAAGGGACGAGAGTGGTCAGAGATGTGAAAAGAATAGAACATGCCATCAAATTGTTACCAATGGTACCGAAGAAAATAGACCGTAGTAAGTGCGAGAAACACAGGGGAACCACGCTACTGTCAGTAACAGACAAAGTTTTCGACAATCCTGCTCAACCTAACGGGAAATTCAGAAGACACCCAACTCCGAGACCACTAAGCTGGCCTAAAAATAGGCCGATCATGTACGGAACAAGTCGCGACACTAAAGATCATTGTTGAACCATCAATTGAATGGAACTTATCACTGTACATCGATTCCCTTAATTATAATAAACCATTTAGCATCATGGACCACAAAACCCTGCAGGATCTTCAACATTATGAAGTAACTGAGAAGATTGTTAGTATCATATCAAACTCCTACAATGAGGTAAATTGCCAGTGAAGATCGGTGTCAGACAAGGCTACCTTGTCTCATCTCTTCTCTTCCTGCTGGCTATTGACTGGATTACGAGGACCTCTAAAGCTCATGAGGAGCACGAAATATGGTGGACATCTTGAGCACAGCTGGATTACCCGGGCTTTGCAAGCGTCTTAGTCGTCCTATCGCACACAGCAATAAATGCAAGTGAAGACACCCAGTGTAGCAACGGCCTCCGCAGATGTAAGCCTCAACATTCACAAGGGGAAAAGCAAGATTCTGAGGCACAGCATAACGAGCACCACCAAAGTCACACGTGATGACGAAGCTCTGGGGCACGTAGGGGCCTCATTTAACTAGGCACCATCATAGATAAACAGGGAGAATCTGATGCAGATGTGAAGACACGGATTGTCAAAGTGAGGGAAAGTTTCTTGGAGTTGAAGAGTATCTGAAACCCTAAAGCACTATCACGCATGATCAAAGTCAGAATTTCAAACATGTCAAACGTCAAAACAGTTCTACTGTACTGAGCCGAAAATGAGAGAACTACCACAACCTTCTCAAGTAGGGTATAGGTATTTATAAACAGTCGTCTGCTCAAAATACTGTAGATCGGTTAGTTAGAGACTAGATAACAAATGAACTACTGGGTGAGAAGGAAATCGAGAAAAGTTGATGGAGGTGGATTGGATACAGTTTACGGAAACCATCAAACTGTGTTAAAAGGCAAGTCCTAATCGGTAAACTTGAAGACAAAAGGTAAGAGATAGACCGTAAAACGCATGGCATCGACAATTGGAGTCGAACATCAAGATCATCGATCGCACTTGGCAATAGTTGAAAAAAGGATCCCAGGACAGATTTGCTTGATGATCCTTCGTCAGTAGACCATTCCTCAATAGGGAATAACAATCTTAAATATGCGGGTGATAAAATGTCAGAAAAATACTTGCCCGCAAATTGTTCTTATTCTTAATTGTCACTTGCTTCGGTTTGCTACGTGATGACGATGGACGTGTCCGGAATTGTTAAAATGAATATAACGCACACAGATATATGGAATCTAGTGATACTATGTGTCTGCGAATCAGTTCCTCATGAGACTGGATTATCTGTCTGAATCTCTGTATAAACTGGTTTCAAGGGCAAGGTTACCAATGAGATAAACTGGGTTTCCATTCAGTAATATGACATACCTATATACAGAATATGAACACGAAAGCAACATAATTAGATATTATAAGCGATTAGAGGATTTCGAATTTGTAGATCATTAATTTCCAGTGAATTAGTGTTGGGCTTAATGCTTTCACACTACCAAATTCACACTCCATAAATGGCATGAGTAAAGAGATTCCTCTTTAGTATGTTCAAACACTGAGTGCCATGGTGTGATTTTACAGTCTAATGTTCACAATGCATTTTTCTGGTCTTTAAACCTTATAATTCAGCCCGTTTGCTTATTAAAATATGATGCACACTACTTAGTACTACATTTTAAGTAAGTCTTTTGATATATATATATATATATATGTATATATATATAGCTAATTGCCGGGTCCAGATATCCGAAGTTCATTGAATATCCGATAATTCAAATATGTCAATTTTCCATCCATCATAACAGAAACCAAACTCTAACATCATTAAACTTATCAATAACTCCATTTAAAAGGGCTCATGGCCATACTGGAATACTCTTATTAAATTCAAAATTCTACAATAATTCACTATTGTTGGCACATATTTATATGAGAACTAATATAAGACTAATAGCCTGTTTCTGACATCAATGTATCATTTGATTAATCTTTTTCAATTTTCATTTCTTTTGGAGACTAATTTTAAGTCGCTTTGAAAAGTGTGAATTCTTGTCTCCATAACATTCACCACTTATTATTGAAAAAACGATAATTTCCTAATTATGAACAACATAATGTTTTCCAATCTTCGCAATATTGTACGCTGATATTTTTTTAGGGTGTTTCTGGAATAGTTCAGGCATCCGGTTGGCCAGCAGTTGTAGCTTGTATGGGGAATTGGTTTGGTAAAAATAAGTAAGTAGCTTTTCCAATTAGTATGAAACTTCTTAATTATTAATATATATTATCACTTTTTTCCTCTGTACATTCCCAAAGTTTGTATAGTTCTGCATCACAAAAATGTCCTAACATTATGTCTTGACGTCTACGTTTCTATATTTAGATAATTCATATACTTTTCTAATCAGTCCACCAAGATTCTTGTTACCTGTGTGATTGCGCCACAGGATTGAGCTGTGCTGTTCAGGTTGTAAAGAGTTTGAACGATGTCTGGTTCTTCTGAACACAGAATAATATAACGGTCAAATAGAAATATTTCCTCGCCTCTACGATACATTTCTACTGTACGACAATGAGACCGGTGACCGAGATTATGCTACCATTAGACTAGATACTGGATTGATGTTTGCCCCCAAATCCCCAGGTACGGCCAAGAGTGGATAGTTCACTCTCCCTCTCAAAATGCTCTCATATAACCACGCGTATAGAGCCACTACCAGGAAATTTCTACTCGCTGCATTCTATCTGCGGTGGCTTTCCCCACCTACTTAAACAACTATCGCAAGTACTTTATGACATACAAAATCATTGTATGCTCCCTTTTCCTTCTATCCCTTACTATTCCCATTCTGTGTTCACTTTTATATTCCAACTCACACAGAAGCTCACTTACGGTGAAAATTCTGTCTTGTCTAAATGATCTCAAGTCACTGAGCGGTCAGAAGTTGAATGCTACCACCGAGTACAAATTCTGAACCATTCTTTCTCAAACCATGTGTACCTTTCAGACTAGTTTTCCACAATAACGCCTGTCGGATTGACTGTGTCTTTAGAAAATCTTAACACTGACGTCGGTTGTCTATCAGGAACCTCTATTCAAGAATCTAGTGAAATACTAAATATTCGATTTCCATCTATTAAATCAAAAGACATGTTTTGTATACGTTTTTCTGGAAACTCTGTGGGATCTTCGTCCTGCTTTTCTGGCCTTTGTGTCAGCACTAATAGACTGGATCCCTATTAACAGTTGATTATTTGTTGCTAGATCAAAATGCTCCGTCAAAATGAGAACGATGTCCTTCGTAATTTTTACCTACACCCCGACAGATTGCAAACCAAATAGAATCATATTTATTTTACTTTATTTAAACACATAAATATTTGTACAAGGAAGCACCAGATACATATGCGCCGCACAAATCTCATTCGATTTGTGTGAGGGCTGTGATACTGCCCAGGTGTCCAAACTGAAGCAGGTGGTTTTCTTAGAGGGCCACACCGGGAGCCTTCAACCTAAAAGTCTGATCCATAAGGCAACGGAGCATCGTGAGGAGATGCAGTCCCATGGTAGCTGGTGACCAACAATTGGTTCATACGCCATTTGTTCCCCCAGGATACTAGAGTCCATGTGCACCATTGGTTTAGAATGAGGGTTTTCCAACTCCCCTAGGTAGACTTTCCGTGTCCACCAACACGGTTAAAACGCCGAGCATTCGCTTTTCGCCCTCTCAATTTCGTAAACAACACCCCGGCCACGAGAAGGCAGTGAGTAGGACTTCCCTGACAGAGGCTATATACGCGTGGCCATGTGAGAGCATTTGGATAGGGAGAGCGGACTCTCCCCACTCTCGGCCGTACCAGGGCATTTGGGGGCCTATCACCAGTTAAATGGTCTACTCAAGAAAACGCGTTCGACAGATACTGTAGTATTAGCTGGAAATCTAATTATCCAGATGGGGTGTCTATACACAGAGGAGAGTCTCCTAGATGACCAATAGGGACTTGTTGGTCACAGGTCAGATAGCAGCGACCGTCTCCTGTAGCTTTGTGGAGACTACAACCCGTTTCTGGTTAGCACTAACAATCGGCACAACCATCTTCGACATGTTATGTGACGTCATTTCTCTGCAACTCGAGCCTGCATTCAGATTGATTATATCGCGACTAGTTCTTGATGCTGTGATTGTGTACCAGACTGCTGTTCTCTTAAACGCACTTATCTGGACTCTGATTTTTACCTGATTTACGCCATGATATATATATATATATATATATATATATTTAACCACTGAGCGTGGGCAAACAGGTACTCAACTTACTGTCTATCAAATATGTGATTTCTCTTCCTGTCGCTGATTTCTACTTTGGATTCACTGAATGTAGCTGCCTTTAATTATGTGGAATAAAGCATTATCTAGCGTTTACTCTGGTTCCTTATTTTTGGTCGTGAATCGGGTATCTGATAAAACATGATCTAATCCGTGTATAGCATGTCGAGTATCCAATCTAGTGGTAGTGTAAACTCGGTCATCAGTATTATTATCGTAGTATAGTAATACATCGCGGAAACTAGAATATAATTTCCACACGCTCGTTATATCATAAATGAGTTGCATAAAAATTAATGCACAATTTTGTGTTCTATTGAAAACTCATAACTAAATATTAAAAGATGGATGTTAAACGAGCAAGTGAGTGTAAAACTATAAGATTTGCTAAATGATGGGAATTTTCGCTAAATGATATTATCATAAATTCAAACAAGACTTATGTGTAGCATATCTTACAATCTCAAAAGACGTTTACATAATTAAGGTTTTTCAGAAAAGTCATTTGGGAATTATGTGAATGTAAATTTGTTTCATCTATTAATAATCATCGTTATTATAAATGATGAAGTAAATAAATGATTGGTTTGATATCCATTTACTTTATGCATCACTACTACTTCGTGGAGTAGCAGTAGACTAAAGATTAACTGTAAGACAATATGGCGGTTCAATAATTAGCGTTTACGAATCGGTGCGTAGTCATTATTGTACATGAACACTAACAATAAATTGCTACAATTACGAATTTGTACATTATTAAATAGTTATTCGTAGCTACAAATAAACGAACAAATTCTCGAACTATTTTTTTAATCAATAGGGAATGAACAAGTGATATGGCTTACACAAACCGTAAACACTGTTTTTATCTATTACCGATGACATGAAATTGAGAAACGAAAATTAGCTGGTCTTCTTTGAGATAACACTGAGATCTGAGTGGGAATTAGATCACACATCAATGAATATAATACCTCAACATCAATATACACAAAGTTGGCTAGAATCAGGGCCATTGCATAGTGTTGTGTAACTAAAAGCATTAGCCTTACGTGAATAGCCCAGTTATCTTAAATGACTAACATAATGGCAGTTAGCGTAACTCACATCCTAACTTACCAACCTTATACTTATTTTCCTTGACCTAATTCCTCTATCAAGGCAATCTGTTGGCTTAAAAATGTCGTTTTAAGGTGTATTAACAACAATGAAAGCCAGTATTTGAAGACGATATGGGTAACGTGGTATAAAGTTTACACAACAATTCATCAATACTATTTAAGAACTTGTACTTTTTCTTGTATCCTGTTAAGAACTGTGATCACCTGAGCAGATGAGGTACTAGGTGAGGTCTTACATCGTTCATTGTCAGTCAGTCAGCAACAACGTAGAACTTCGTACGTACGTACATCTGTTCCAGTAGCCATACCACATTAGCACAGAGATGCAGTTGTCCATTCAAATCCCATAGTGGTGGAGGTAGTAACAGTATAAGCAGCAATCGGAAAGATTAGGGTTTGAAGATGTTATTGAAGGAGTATAATCCAGTGAAATAAATTTGAAAAGAGAAAAAGGATAGGAACATGAAGAATTCAAAAGATTAGAATTTGGGAGAACACAAAGAGTGGATGCACTTGCTCCATTGAAAGCAGTTTTGAGCCATGTCATTCAAGGTCTCTAACCATCGAGTGCTATCATCTCACAGATCCCAACCAGGTAGTCTACACCTACCAACATGGCTCAGTCCATTTGTCAGTGACTTCGTGGATTTGTGCCACGTTTTGGTCTGGCCGCCCCTAGCTATCTTCCAACCTATTCATACACCATAAAACATCGCACGTCGGGGCAGTCGATGGTTGGGGATACGTCACACGTGTCCCAGCCATCTCAACTGATGAATTTTCACTACTTCATCAATCGATTTTCCATCCTTACCTAGTACCCGTTTCCTAACAACTGCATTACTTACTCGATGGTCCCAGGATATACGAGCAATGCTTCGAAGACACCTATGATCGAATAATAGTAGCCTACGCATATCCTCCCGTCGCCGTGACTGTTTGGAAAAAGTGAAGTGGTGTTCAGTGTATGACATGGTATCGTGTTATAAAAGAAAGCCGTACGGGGCTAGCATCTGTCGGTCTTTCATGGCTCTGGTTGCGGTCCTGGAGATAATGCGATACTGGTTAGGGAGGTTATGGTATATGGCTCGGAATAGAAGTTATTGGAGGTTCTGCGAGAACTTTACTTATATAAGTAAGAGGGACCTATTTAAGTGAAAGAATCCCTCCTGGTTGTATATTTCTTGACTAAACTGCTCCTATTAATATTATTTTTTTCACTTCCATTCACTTATTTATTTATTGTTTTTTATTACGCTCACCTTCCTTTATCCCTTCACAATCTTATTTTCTTATTGTGTGGCTCATGTTTATTTTGATTCCTTTTTGTACTTATATTTGCTTTCAAATAGTAATATTACCACTATATATACACAGACTTGATCACATTATACCAAATACTTGATTCACGACCATAATAGAAAACCCGATTAATACACCAGACAATACCTTATTCAACACAATTACAAGCAATCACTTGGTGAGCCCAGAGTAGAAACCAATAATAGAAAGGAAATCATATTCACTGATTGGTGTCTGTTAGCCTGTCCATTTTCAATGGTCATTGACATCTTACTTTCATTACTGCACATTACAGATGTAAAATTATCCTCTTACAGGGTACATTTATCATTGTTCATTGAAGCGGTGGCTCAGCGGTTAAGGCGTTCAACTGTAGCCAAGGTATTGGTCCAAACCCAGCTGCGCCTTCGGTTAGTATCGTTGCCTCTCACACTTAGAGTGGAACTCGAGGCCATAGACATGAATCTGTACCGAAATGGATTCCCAAATTGATTCCCAAATTCAACACATAAAACAACCAGTGTTTACTTCTAGCTATTCAGCTTATTATTGTTACTTTATTCTGCGTTCAGCTGTTTATCATCAGAGAATACAATAAAATATCAGCATATATATATATATATATATATCAGCAAATATCAGGATACAAGTTTGTTCATTCTCTGAGGGACTGTAATCCCTTTTACCGAAAGAAGTGAGGTAGTGGTGACCTAACGTTATAAAGCATGTTGTTTTCAAACAGTAGGTCATAGGTTTGACTCGTGCTCTACCTACTTCGTTTTCGACAGCAATGTGACTTGAAGTTGAGTTTATAAAACTGTACTTGTTATTTGAACCACATTATTATTATTATAATAGCAGTAATTATTATAAGGTAACTAATTGTATGTATGATTACTATGCAATCTATTGTTGTTAAAATGTATTAACATCACGTTTTGATAGTCACCTAGATTGGAATCCTCAAATCAGACTTTATACTTCATCCAGTTACTCAGTAGGAATAAGAGAAACGTGTGATGAATGTTTTAATTAAGCGTACTATGTTAGCCGCTACAGCAATTTATTGGAAAACGTCAAACCTTGGGAAAATGAAGACTTGGAATCATCATTCTATTTGGTCACTACCCCTTGGTGTGTACCATTCAAGAGTTGTATAAGCTTCTTGATTAGTGACAAAAAGTTATTAGTTAGAGATATTATATGAAACGATGCACAACTACCCACTATTCCCAGAAAACCTAAATGGAACATTGAAGTAGGCCCCCCGACCCTACCTGAAGTTCAAAAGTCCATAACTAATCTGAAACGAGGAAGAGCAGCTGGTCCAGATGGATTGGCTCCAGAGGTCTTTAAATATGGTGGCCCAATTTTAGCGACTAGGTTGACTAATATTCTGACTAAAATCTGGGAGTTGGACGTAATCCCATCCGACTGGTCACAATCACTTATTGTTCCAATATATAAGAAGGGGTGCAAATCATCCTGCGATAACCATAGAGGGATTAGTCTGACTAACATAGCATCTAAAATACTTGCCTCAATAATTATCGGGCGCCTAACTAAGACTCGTGAACTGCAAACACGAGAAAATCAGGCTGGCTTCAGACCTGGTCGTGGCTGCATCGACCACATATTCACTATTCGTCAGGTTTTAGAACACAGACATGTTTATCGGCGTCTGACTATGATAGTTTTTCTTAACTTAAAAGCAACATTTGACTCTGTAGACCGAGAGGCTCTGTGGCAGTGTCTGCCATTGAAAGGTGTACCTCAGAAGTACATAAACCTTGTGAAGGCTCTTTACTCGAACACTACCAGTCGAGTCAGAGCTTATGGCGAATTGTCATATGATTTTACAACCTCAAGTGGTGTCCGACAAGGCTGTCCACTATCTCCATTTTTGTTTAACTTCATTATAGACCTATTGCTGGAAATAACACTCTCGTCAACTGAATTTTCAGGAATTGATCTCCTACCAGGGGATCCACTAAGCGACTTAGAATACGCAGATGACATAGTCCTGTTTGGTGAAGACGCTGACAAAATGCAGAGTCTTCTGTTAGAAATGAGTAATAATGCCAGGATGTTTGGAATGCGTTTCTCCCCATCTAAATGTAAATTGTTACTCCAGGACTGGTTTGCGTCAACACCTGAACTAAGGATAGGGAGTGAAGTGGTCGAACGCGTCGACAACTTCACTTATCTTGGAAGTCTGATCAGCCCTAATGGGTTGGTGTCTGACGAAATCTCAGCACGGATTCAAAAGGCTCGTTTGGCTTTTGCCAACTTACGTCACCTATGGCGAAGACGAGATATCCGTCTATCAATTAAGGGACGAGTATACCGCGCAGCAGTTCGTTCTGTTCTACTTTACGGCTGTGAAACATGGCCATTAAGAATAGAAGATACTCGTAAGTTACTAGTATTTGACCACAGATGCCTTAGAAATATTGCTCACATCTGCTGGGATCACCGAGTAAGTAATAGTGAGGTTAGACACAGGGTATTAGGAAATGATGGTAAATCAGTTGATGAGGTGATGAATCTTCATCGACTGAGATAGTTGGGCCACGTGTTACGTATGCCTGAACACCGATTACCACGATGAGCTAAGCTGACTAGTGTAAGGGATGGTTGGAAGAGAGTTAGGGGCGGCCAAACCAAAACGTGGCATCAGAGCTTGAAGTCACTAACTTCCAGTCTGAGCCATGTTGGCAGATGCAGACTACTTGGTTAGGGTCCGCGTGACTATCGTAACCAATGGTTGGAGACTCTAGGTGACATGGCTCAGAATCGATCACAATGGCGTAGGTGTACACACTCTTCATCTTCCCTTAAACCTTGAGATTAAAAGTGCTTCATATCTTTCTTTTTTCCTATACTATATCCTTATATACAACCTATCTTTTATATACTACCACCACTAAATTAACTATTTCTATGAATCCAGTGTTCATCTTGTCGTGCTAACGAGGTATGGCAACTTGGACCGATGCATATGTGTGCCTGGTCCTACGCTGTAGCTGACTGACTAACTGTGTGTTTATGTTCTAGGACCTGACGTAGAGTGAATATCTGGTCTATAAAACCATATCCAGGTCGAAAACCAGCCTGGTTTTCTCTAGTCTGCTCTTCACGAGCTTTATCTAGGCGCCAAAGTATTATTGAAGCCAATATTTTACACACTATATTAGTCAGACTGATTTCTCTGTGACGACTTTTATCCTTTCTTATAGACTGGCACAATCAGTGATTGGGACAAGTCAGATGGAATTACGCCCAGTCCCCAGATTCTACCTAAGACCTCAGTCAGTCTCACTGCTAATACTGAACCGCCATGCTTAAAAATCTCAGAGGTAAACCTGTCAGGGCTTGCTGCTCTCCCTCGCTTCATATTTCCTATAGCTTTTTCAACTTCGTAAAGAGTTGGAGGACTTACATCAACTTACCATTCAGGTCGACTAGAGATTGTGGGAAGCCGAAGTGTGACTAAAGGCCAGTTGAACTGATCCCTGATGTGTTCTGCCCATCGATCCAATCTCATGGATCGAGAATGAATAATATGTCCATCTTTTCCTGAAATAGTTTCGCTGACAGTTGGGTTCCTAATACCGGTTTCCTTGACAAGTCTGAACAGTTGTCTGCTGTTGCCTATTGCCACTGCCTTCTCCATCTCCCTTGCTTTCGCTACCCACTACTGTGTGCGATCATTGCGTAGGCTTCTTATCAGCCTGCGCTTGAGCTGACTCCGCTCTTAGTCGTGTTCAGAGCCAGATGAGATGAGTTTTCAAGCATCTATCAGTGAGGTAAAAGCTGCTGAGATCCAGTATTTCTCTCTAACCTTATGGTTTACCTTACTAGCAGATATCACTGCTGTTTTCACAGCTTTAAGGATATCATTCCCAGCTGCCTCAGGGTAAATATCACTTACATGGCTGCCTAACTGTTTTTCTAGTTGTTCCTGATATATATTCTTAGCTTGACTATCATTAAATAGAACCCTAAGAGGCTTCCTTGCAGCGTTTTTCCTACGTCCAGTAAGACACAGACAAATATGAGCTCGCACTACAGCATGATCTGAATCTAAGCATGTGCTCCAGAACGAGCGACAGTCTTTTATCGAGCCCCTCCATCGGTGGCTGATAGCGATGTGATCTAGTTGGGTTCAACGTTGGGACGAATTCGGGGGTGGCCATGACAAAAGATGTTTCTCCTTGCGCTCAATGTTAGTATTTGCAAGAAACAGGCAGTTATCTGAGCATAGCTGCAACAGACGGTCGCCATTATCTGTTCTTTCAGCCACGACACCATAAGATCCACCTAGATGTCTTTCTTTTTCGCTTAGTTGGCCTAATTGAGTATCAAAGTCACCAGACACTACTACCACTACGACATCAGAGCGCCTAGCCTTTCGGAGAAGGTCAGACAGCTTTCTGTAGAACTCATCTTTTACATCATCTGAGCTGCAATCAGTGGGAGAGTAGGTAGAGACGACGAATAGGCACCGACGAGTGTCCCTATTTTTCTGAGTCATTACTGTTCCATTTAGTCGGACAGAGCACAAATGACTGTCTACTGGGATCCAGTCTAAGTGAGTCAGTTCTGCCCTAGGACTCAATGCTATACTTATACCAGCAAGGTCACGTGAAGCAGCATCAGGGCTTCCGGATACACGAAGCGGGAATCGATTTGGTTCTTTATTTTGACATGGTAAGGTCAAATGAATGACGCTACTCAGATCCTGTTTGCGCGTTTCGGAGAAGCAGCATACATCGATGGTGTGAGATTCTACAGTCCTAACTAAGGAAGCCTGTTGTCTTATTTGGCACAATGTTTGGACGTTAAAAGCTCCTACATGTAGTTTAGAGAGTGGTTTCAGGAGACCAGGAATAACGTTCAGCGTACTCGAATCGTTTGCATCAGCGGTGCGAGGTGATAAAGGGACGTGAGGAGAGTTAGTCATGAAGATAAGAGAGTTATTAGGATGTATAGGAAGGATTTGATTGTGAAAATTTGATTTCGTGTGGTGTTACGGGTGTGTGAGGTCTGATGTCAATTCCCGGCTACCCACACCGTCAAGAGGTATTTCTTGAGGAACCTGGAAAGGAAGATGGATTAATGTTGGTCTTAACGACCTGTGCGCGTGACCGCAGAGCTCAAGGAACAACTGTTTGAGGCCGGTCGAGCATGGCCTTTTTGTGGGAGGTTTTTGACGTTTTAGCTTCGTTCTTCAAAGGGCCTTACCGCCGGAGGTGGAAATCCGTGAGGTTAGGTGAGGTGTGATATTTTCATGGTCGACATTTTCTAACGCCTTCATTCCTCGTGAGGAGGCGACATCGCCACAGATGCTGGTTATCCGATAAAAACACTTTACTGCTGCCACATCCCTCAAAACACCCAGCAGTAAGACTTCGCTCTCAGACCTTGAGTTAAAACAATTATATGAACGAAGAATATTCTTTTCAATAATTTCTCATCAGGTTCTACAATTATAAATTAATAATCCATAAAAGAAGATTGGCCAAGTTTAAGGCAGAGTACATCAATTTAAGAAACTGTAATATGTGAATCAAGGATTGTTTGTCATATAAAATAAGATCGAATCGTTAATGTTTTTGGGATGACTAATATGAAGTGTTAACTTGAATCAGTTTATAGGTGAATTAAAATCGTAAGATAAATTATCAGAATATATATAGTTGACATGGGGGTGAGAGCTACAAAAATGGGATTACAAATCGGAAATTACGTAATATGTAGAATTATATAAATTAGGTCAGATATAGTAGATAGGGGGTGGATGATAAATAAATTTCTATAAAAGGTTAGCAGGTGTGATAATAATAATAATAATGACTGATAAGATGTGTAGATAAACTAAGTTTAAGATACAGAAATGAACATTAATCAAATTAATGTCACCTTATTACAAAATTGATTATTAACAAGTTGACCCTGAAGTTGGCCAGGGTAAAAGGAGTGGCTGTACATATTTCTTTTGGATGCAGAGCTCTGGCTTTTTGATCCGAATAGCAATTGCCTCAGCCGTCTGCAGGATTCTCTGTCTGACAGAATTAGGTAGACTGCTATTTACACGATATATTACTGTGAAAGATTGCTCTGTTTTAGCCCATTTAGTTCAGACGGGACATAGAGCCGACATTGAGCAAT